>NW_009710418.1:0-8381 GCF_000703405.1 Apaloderma vittatum | reverse complement strand
CGAGCCGCACGCCTCCCACCCGCCTGGGCTGGGCCCCGGGCAGCCGTCTGCCGAGGGCTCTGAGCCTGAACCAGACCCTGATCAGCCTCAGCAGTCGCAACTGGGACCAGCTTCCTCTGAACACCAGGGAGCACGGCAAGGGTCTGATCAGCCACAAGGACCCGACCAAGACCCCTACTACCAAGCACAAGACCAAGGAGGAGATGTTGGCCAGACCCATGCACCAGGACAAGCACTGGATCAACCACAGACCCCAGTTCAACATCTCCAGGGAGCACAAGAAGCCTCTTACGAGCCAGAGGTGCCAGAAATAGAGAGCAGCCAGAGCTACGTGCCAGGACAAGGCCCTCATGCACAGCAGGCAAGGCAGCACATGTATCAGTCATACGCACTGGGATTAGACCCTAACCAAATACAGCAACCAGAGAGCGCCTACGAGACATACGCAGAAGGACGAGATCCCTATCAAGCTTATGAATGTGAGCACGGCCCCTATCAGCCACATGAACCTGGTTACGGTCTTTATCAGCCAGGATACGGTCCATACGATGATCAGGTACCCAATCTCAAATCTCAAATGCTGGCAATCCAGAACGCAAAAGCCTATTTACTGAAGAGCAGCACAACATCTGGTCTGAACTTGTAAGTCTGAAAAAGGGACATAATTGAAAGGGGTAGGAAGTTTGAGTGGAGAGAAAAGTGGTGTTGGTAAAATGGCAAAGGGTTATGTTAAGAAAGGAGAGGGAATGCCAAGGGTTTATGTATAGAATGGGACGATATGCTATAAATGCAATATCACTATGTGATACTTGTGAGTGTCCAACATCTTTCAGAATCAAAATTCTTAAGGGAATTTATAAAGTTCAAACAGAAATTACTTTGATTAAGAGCAAGCTTAAATTTAGCTTCAGCCTGAGGCAGATGCAGTATATACCAAATATGGAAGGTGGCACCACTCCTAAGTATATTATAATCAGGCTAGTTTCAAGTCTAATTTCCAACAATATGCCATGGTCTCCTCTTGTTTAACTATTCCAATGATTTCTCAAAACCTCCAAGTGATTAGCTTCTATTTTTGACATTAAAACTATAATATTCTAAGAGTTTTGTATAGTAGTGCAATAATATTTACATTTATACAACAGATACGATCATCTTGCTAATATGCTAACAAAAATCCTGGATGAACATCCTGCAAATGCAGTAGATATAATTGAGAATATCAGCAAGGATGTGAAGTGGGCTCAGTTTCAGAAAAAGATGGATACTCTTCGAGATGAACATGAGATTCTTCCAACATTTGAAGCTGCAGAAAAGCGTAAAGCTTTGTTCCTCAAGGCAAATGGAGAAGGAGATGAAGAACTAGAAGAAGAGATAGTGAGTTATTATCAGAGAAAAACAGATATCATATATGCCAGGAAATGGGTGGGTGGATGGTGGGAAGGGAAAGGAGGAAGAGAGGAAGTTGTGCTCTCCTTTGTAGTATTGTCTCTTATGATTATATAAATAATTACAGGCACAGTACCACATACTCTCTTCATAGCTGAGCTGGTCCCATGTCAAGTTGTGAAGAAGAAAACTGGTTACTTAGTGGGGATTTTTTCCTGTATTAAATCTAATCTTGAGCCTCTAAAATCATAGATGTTCTAGATGATGAACAGAAAGTAAAGTTTACAATATCTCCCATATGCCAGTTCAGAACAGAATATTGCATCTGAATTCATTTCTTTTACCTAAAAGTGGCATTTCTTTACCTAAAGTGATCATAATTCTGGACACTAATTCGAGAATATTGTGCACAGCTGCTACTGTAAAATAGAGAATGGAGAATTCTGTGATCCTTCCAGCTCTAGCTGTGGTTCTAGTCTGTTCTTCTCCAACTTGAAAGGAATATGATTATAATGAAGAACTACTAGAGTTGAAAAGCCACTTCTTAAAATGGGATTTTTCAGTATTAATTTGCTTACATGCAGAAAGATTTGCACCCAATGAAAAAATAAAAGAATTTTTATAATAACCAAGGAAAAAATAATCAACAAGATGTTGTTTTTCTTATGAAGTTACCAGTATATATTTAAATGAATTGCCATTGCAGAATACAAATACTAAAGCCAGAAAAAGTAGTCTTTCATCTTGCCTATAGCCTATTACTTATTTTACAGTAACAGTATATGATGGTAAAAATGGAAAAATTTGGAAAGGAATTTTGATTTTTTCATACTCCTGTGTATCTTGCTTCTCTATAAGAAACTGGAAGGGCCAAAGAAATTCCACATGAAACTAGCACTACTTCTTCCAAACTCACTACCGTGCCTTGTACCATTTCTAATATCTTGCTCTATGTGGTATAACCACCTACCCTCATGAAATGGAGAAGGATGATAAAGTGAATGGAAATACGTAATGAAATCTTCATTATCGGCCTAGTTCTGCTTCCACTGAAGCCAGCTGGAGTCTTATTACAGACTTCAGTAAGAGCAGGAGCCAATATTTTAAAAAACGCAAGTAGCTTTATGCTAAGTTTTTCAAAACAACAACATTCCAGAGAAATATTACTGTTCTTGTGCCTACATATAAAATATGTATTATATTTTCCCCAAATGCATCTGCCAGAAACACAAGGAAACTTAAATGTCTTTTCCAATTTAAATGATTCTATGATTCTATACATAGCTGACATGCTGTAGCACTGAAGTCCTTTGTAGATCCTATTTAGAAATTCAGACTTTCCTTATCTTGCAGTAATTAGTTTCAATTTTGAAATCCTGTATTCTAAAAGCTACAGTTCACCCGTGTTCTCTTCTTTACCTTTAAAATGGCATTTTTAATTTTTCTAAATGGTAGTGGAAGATGTAGTGAATGAATGTCTTCAAAGCACTTTGAGAGAATGAATGGCACTAAAGGAAAGTGAAGTATAACGTTCAGCGGATAACGTTTAATGTTTCAAATAGATAATTATACTATTTTTCAGCTCTAACTCCAGATCTTCTTTCACAGGGTGAGACCCCTCTACCTAATGTGATGGAAACAGCCTTTTATTTTGAACAGGCTGGAATTGGCTTGAGCAAAGATGAATCTTATCACATATTCCTTGCCCTTAAAAAACTAATTAGTGTTCAGCCAATCCAGACCTGTCGCTTCTGGGGCAAAATTTTGGGCCTGGAGATGAACTATATTATAGCTGAAGTACAGTACCATGAGGGGGAAGAGGAGGAGGAGGAGGAGGAAATAGAAGAGGAAGTTACTGAGGAAGGAGAGAAAGAGGTAGGTGAGGTCAAAGATGAAGATGAGGAGAAAAAAAAAGAAGACGAACCACCAAAGTCCACCTATAAGCCCCTACCCATCATCCCAAAAGAAGAAAATGGGACTGGGGCTAACAAATATGTCTACTTTGTCTGTAATGAGCCAGGCAAACCCTGGGTGAAGTTGCCTCCAGTGACGCCAGCCCAGATTGTCTGTGCCAGGAAAATCAAGAAGTTCTTCACCGGCAGGCTGGATGCTCCTGTCGTGAGCTTTCCTCCCTTCCCTGGAAACGAGGCCAATTACCTGCGTGCACAGATAGCTCGGATCTCAGCAGGGACGCACGTCTCTCCCATTGGATTTTACCAGTTAGCAGAGGAGGAAGAAGAAGAGGATGAGGGGGGCACAGGAAGAGATACGTATGAAGAAAACCCTGATTTTCAGCCTCTTTCTGTGGCTGAAATGGTAGATTCTCTCTCCACATGGGTACACCATGTACAGAGTATTCTAGAGCAGGTACGTTCTGGCATAGCTCACGTTAGCCTTGGGTACCAGTCACTCTGCAGTACTTGTAGGGTTTCCGAATGTAAATGACACTCCTCACCCACACATTTGAACTGTTCATCAGAAATGGCATTGGACTGAAATATTTTTCTACAGACAATGCATTTGATATAGTATATAATATATAAATATGTTGCACGTATTTACAGATAGCATATATATATATATATATGAACCTTGTAAGTTTAGTACTTTTTACAATGGTGTGTTATTGAGACTGAAACCTATCTTTCAGTTACAGCATGGAGCTAGGCCTTGATAGATAACAATAGTTTCTAGTAGTCTTCTATATTAGGTTTTCGTTTTTGAAGGCCTTACTTGACAAAACTGCTTTAAATTCTCTTTTCTTGGGTAGGATGCTAAGATGCAGATAGATAGCTCATGATTGTATGCCATATGACACTTATTTGATGTTTTCTTCTAGTTTGTTTTTTGTTGCTTACACTTACAAATGAAAAAGCTTAAAATCTTGTGATATCGGGCTAGTGCTAGAAAGAGGTATTACTAATTTGATGATCATTGCTGGAAGACTTGCTGGCCAGTCTACTAATTCAAGAATGCTAGTGTAAAATAACAGCAAATGGTATGAAATAAGATTTAAAATTATTATCTGGAAAACAATACTTGTAAAAAGAAAATCTGTATGCATTAGAATCTTAAGAACATTTTGTTATATTCCTCTCACTGGCCCCTAAATTACAAGGCAGGCTTTAAAACTAGAAATTAAGCCTCTTAATTTACAGTAACTGTTAACTAGCAAGGATATAAACCAAACTGGCAAGAAACTGAAGACTACAAAGTAACAAAAAGGTGACGACAGAGGTATAAGGTTGTTCTGAAATAGTAAGCGGGGATGAAGGAGGAATAAGGGAATTCTCTCCCAGGAGAACAAAACATTCTGCCAACAATATACCAATTCCTAATATATTTTTCTTTTCTTCCCCTCCTTCCTTAACTGTGTGTGCATGTACCTAAGCCAATTGTTTTAACTGACTTGCATTCTTTTAGTGATTGTTACATGTATTTATTATTTTCCCATATCCATTATAGGGACGCTGTGTTTGGTTCAATCCTTTTCAAAAATCAGAGGAAGAAGAAGAAGAGGAGGAGGAGGAGAAAGAAGAAGAGCCAGATGAACTAGAGCAAGAAATAGGACCACCTCTTCTCACTCCACTCTCTGAAGATGAAGGTATTCTTCACGGAATATGAAGGTTTTGGTTTTGATAGCCACTAGGAATGTTGGCACTTAGATAGTAAATATTTAAGTTATAAGGACTCTGATGCTTCATGGAGCAACGTAGCTTGCCCCTGTAGGGTAAGCACATTCTTTTACAAAATTGATCAAAACCAAAATGATAAGCAGTATTGACATTAAAACTGAAATAATTGGGTGGATTACTTAATCTCGTTGAGAATAAAGGGAAAAAATACCTCAGACTTCTCAGACTACTGAAAGTTCAATACAGCTCACCACATGAAATACATTCAGTGATTTTTCCATCAACTTTTTAGGCAAAAAAAAAATGCATGTGCATGTGTAAATAAATACATATATATACACATAGATGCATGCATAGATATACAAATAAGAATTTAGATCCTGTAGCATATTACTGCAGCAAATCATTGGAATATGGGAACTTGAATATTAGATTGCATCAACAGTAAATTTTTTCCTACTCTCCATTCTTTGATCAAGGTGAAATAAAACTGTATAATTTATCCATAAGTGATATAAAGTCCTTGACAGAAGAAATAGCAGTGAATACTACTGAATTTGAGGAGCACGATCTTTTCTGTGTGTGGCTTTATTAGCATTCCTGTGCTACCTCCCCATACATGCAAACTACCTCTTTGAATGCAGCACCTACATTTATTGTTTCTGACGTCTGGCTCTTCTAACATACAACCTAATATAACCATTGCTTGAATTCTGTGCAAGTCTTGAATATTTTGTAGAGGCTTGTAAGTCATTTTATTCATACTATGTGTGTTTGGCTGCCTCCAGGAATGGAAAACCTCCCTGCCTGGACAGCTCGCCCTTCTACAGACGTGATCCCACAATATGCTGTTGCAATCCTGCAGTCCAACCGATGGCCGGGAGCATATGCCTTTGCATCTGGCAAGTGAGTAGCTAGCTGACATGGTTACAACACAGATTGTATATGCTAAGTACAAATACCTCTCTAATGAAGTCAAATTGCTTTATTATTAATTCATTGACTGAACTCTATCTATTCTGGAGAGTGATGGAGAAGACCACTCAAATGTGCACAGCAACAGTAAATATGCATTTAAGACTGAAAATGAATATAATTGGAAAGGCTTTTATAAAGTTAATGGATGTAAACGTCCAGTTAGTGTTTGGGCACAGTCATAGAATCATAGAATTGTCGGGGTTGGAAGGGACATTAAAGATCATCTAGTTCCAAGCCCCCTGCCATGGCCAGGGACATTCCTCACTAGATCAGGCTGCTCAGAGCCCCATCCAGCCTGGCCTTAAAAACTTCCAGGGATGGGTCTTCCACCCCCTCTTTGGGCAACCTGTGCCAGTGTCTCACCACCCTCATAGTGAAGAACTTGTTCCTAACATCCAATTTGAATTGACCCATCTCTAGTTTTAATCCATTCCCTCTAGTCCTATCACTACCTGACATCCTAAAAAGTCCCTCACCAGCTTTCTTGTAGGCCCCCTTCACATACTGGAAGGCCATAATAAGGCCTCCTCACAGAATCACAGAATGTTTGGGGTTGGAAGGGACCTCAAAAGATCATCTAGTCCAGCCCCCCTGCCAGAGCAGGATCACCTACAGTAGATAGGAGCCTTCTTTTCTCCAGTCCTTGATTTAAAACCTATATTCTTAAGTCTGCGGTACTTTTTACAAAAATAGCTACAGCAGGAGCAAGGATGGGATTCTGCCCCTGTGCTCAGCACTGGTGAGGCCTCCCCTCGAGCCCTGTGTGCAGGGCTGGGCCCTTCACTGCAAGAAAGACACTGAGGGGCTGGAGTGGGTCCAGAGGAGAGCAACGAGGCTGGGAAGCAATGAGGCTGGGGAAGGGACTGGAGGGAAAGTCCTGTGAGAAGAGGCTGAGGGAGCTGGGTGTGTTTAGCCTGGAGAAGAGGAGACTCAGGGGGAACCTTCTCACTCTCTACAACTGCCTGAAGGGAGGGTGCAGTCGGGTGGGAGTCGGGCTCTTTTCCCAGGCAACTGGTGACAGGACGAGAGGGCACGGCCTGAAGCTGCGTCAGGGGAAGTTTAGTTTAGATATGAGGAAACGCTTCCTCATGGAGAGGGTGATCAGGCACTGGAATGCCCTGCCCAGGGCAGTGGTGGAGTCACCGTCCCTGGAGGTGTTTAAGGAGAGGCTGGATGTGGCACTCAGTGCCGTGGTCTGGCCGATGTGGTGGGGTTAGGTCATAGGCTGGACCTGAGGATCTCGGAGATCTTTTCCAGCCTCAACAATTCTGTGATGCTGTGATTTTTGTAGTTCTAGTGTTTGTTCATTTCCACTATATATGGTACAGTCATTACCTCTGCATGCTTTTAAAGGGGCACTGGAGTTGGTGTCAGAAATGGTGCTATGTTTCCAATATGACATTGCAGTCATATTGCAGTATAGTCCAGGTACAGAGTATAGCCTTCATCATTTTAGCATTTGGAGATTTTTAAGTGAAAGATATATTAATCAACAGTTCCAGCAGTTAAAAGAGGTGCCATCTTTCGAATACTTGTTACAGAAAATCTGCACCACAGTGACTTTTTGCACAACAGAGTAAGGAAGCCTGACAATATGTGCACTGATGTTTTGTCAGGGGACAATGTGTCAACTTTCCCTTTTCTTTCTCAGGAAATTTGACAACATCTACTTTGGCTGGGGTCACAAATACAGTCCCGAGAACCACACTCCTGCACTGCCTCTGCCTGTGCAAGCAGAGTACCCCAGCGGGCCAGAAATCACTGAGACAAGAGACCCCACTCTGGAAGAGGAACTGGCTTTCAAGGCTGCGAGGGAAGAAGCTTTAGCTGCAGCCGAGGAAGAGGAGGAAGACGACGAAGATGAGGAAGAGGAGGAGGAGGAGGATGACTAAAATGTGGGAGAAAACCTATTTTTATGTTGAAAGTTTAAACATTAATAGAATCTTCACAGTCATTAATAAGCTGGCCTTAGAAGAAATGTAATTGGAGTGTGCCTTTACTGTTTGATTTGTGTCGAAGATGGCGAGACATATGTGCAGCGTGGACTGGTCTGCTTTGCTTACTTGCATGCCTTAATTTTATGGACAAGGATAATTTTAGTGCAGGAATAGTTGGGGTTGTTTTTCTTTTTTTTTTTTTTTTCCCGAAGGGCGGGCACACGCCTGAAACAAAACGCCTTGAAAAGGAGCGAGTACCGTCCTCCGGGCGCTCGCGTTGGTTTTCTAACCCACGTTTCAATACCTAGATAAATTTTACTTAAACAAACAAAAAGTAAACTTAATTACACAGCAGCGTCACTTTTGCGTGTGACAGCGCTATCTAAATTCAGCAGATGGCTTATCAAGTTACCGGCCGAGCGCACCGCTTCGTGTCCGCCGA
>NW_009710417.1:386-595 GCF_000703405.1 Apaloderma vittatum | reverse complement strand
AAGCCACTAAAAATAACGGAGCTCCTAAAAATAGGTGGGAGCCCCACAAAAATAGGTGGGAGACCCCCAAAAAGTAGCTGGAAGACCCCAAGAAGTAGCTGGAAGCCCCTAAAAATAGGTGGGAGCTCCAGAAAAATAGGGGGGAGCTCCTAAAAGTAGATGGGAGCCCCCCAAAATAGGTGGGAGCTCTTGAAAAATAGGTGGGAAGT
>NW_009710417.1:0-201 GCF_000703405.1 Apaloderma vittatum | reverse complement strand
CTCGGATGTCCTGAAAATAGCTGGGAGCTCCTGAAAAATAGGGGGGAGCCCCCGAAAAGTAGCTGGGAGACCCCCAAAAATAGATGGGAGACCCCGAAAATAGGTGGGAGCTTCTGATAAATAGGTGGGAGCCCCAAAAAATAGGTGGGAGACCCCAAAATAGGTGAGAGCTCCTGAAAAATAGGTGAAAGCTTCGAAAAT
>NW_009710416.1:0-25622 GCF_000703405.1 Apaloderma vittatum | reverse complement strand
TGTCATCAGCAGACTTGCTGATAGTACACTCCACTCCCTAATCTAAGTCATCGATGAATATATTGAATAATACTGGTCCCAGCACTGACCAATCAAAGCCACCATGGAAAGCCCCTCCAAGGAGATGCAGGGAGCCAACAGGGCAGAGAGCTGACAACCTTCTCACAGGGAGCTCAAGCTTAGGGCTAGACCGTGCAAAAACTGCCACCCACACCGACCAGCTCTGCGACAAGGAGCATGCCAAACGAATAAAAAGGAGGGAAAGAAAGAAAAAAAAGGGAGATCATGGTACATTTCCAACCGTGCAAATGAAGCATTAGGTATCACAGATGTTGTAACACAGCAGAATTATAAAAGTAGCAATTTTTTCATTATACAAAGCAGCTAAGGAGAGGAAAATGTCCAAATTTCAGACAAATTTTGGGCAAGAATTCTGCACATACCCCAAGCTCTCTGGATTCCTTCCCAGAGCCAAGACACCAGGCTCTTACATACAATTTCTCCATCTCTGCCTCGTCTGTTTTTGACTAGTTCTAGCATAACCATTTCAGGGGTTTATTTAATCAGCCAGGAAGGAAAGAGTTCAAGGAGCACCAGGGAATACGTGGCAAAATATAACAAGGTTAGATCACTTGCACTGGATTATTCTCCTCCGGCACACCGCAGAAGAAATAAACCCCAGTCAAGGTCTGCATGTTCAACGGTCTACAGGGAACGAGAGCGGCATTATTCAAGGTAAGTGACACTTTAAAGAACTTTAAATTAGCTGTTGACAGTCAGGTAGATAGATTGATGAGTGATTACACAAAGTCCCCAACATTACCATTTTGTGGTGAAAGCAAATATGAAGGGGGGCGGAGGGGAGGGGGAGGAGGGAAGTAAGAAAACCCGTTAAATACGGTTTTGCCAATCCACGGTGCAGTCAGATGACAGTGAAGTTCATTTAAGGACACCGGAAACTTAGAAATCGCTTTCTCTAAATCAAAAGTTGAAAGTTTCCTTGCTGTATTTCTGAGTCCAGAAATAGTGCCAGCCATGCTAGTAGGCTCTGATAAAAAGTAACAACGAAAAAAATTCCCCCATCACACACAGAATCGTTATGGTTGGAAAGGACCTCTAGGGTCATCAAGTCCAACCTTTTACCCAGCATTTCTCTAACCACTACACCATATCCTCAAGCGCCACATCTATTCGTTCTTCAAACACCTCCAGGGATGGCGACTCCACCACCTCCCTGGGCAGCCTGTTCCCGTGCCTAACTACCCTCTCAGTGAAGAATTTCTTCCTGATATCCAATCTAAACCTCCCCTGGCGCAACTTGAGGTCATTCCCCCTCGTCCTATCATTACTAATTTGAGAGAAGAGACCAACACCAGCCTCGCTACAACCTCCTTTTAGGTAGTTGTAGAGGGCAATAAGGTCTCCTCTCAGCCTCCTCTTCTCCAGACTAAACAAACCCATTTCCCTCAGCCACTCTTCATAGGGCATGTTTTCCAGCACCTTTCTCCCTAACAAGTGTTCCTTCTCCCAGGGATGAACGGAGCAGAAGCTCCCCTAAACAGCACAGTTAAGCCTGACTTACTCTATGTAGAACAGATGCCCTCACCGCAGTGGTCCCTAAAATATGCTTTTAAATAAAATTAACTCAGCTCAAGAATCTGTAATTAGCATCATCCTCAAGAACAAATCGGAACAAGTTTATTGAAGCTCTCTAACTATTTACAATGAGAGCAAATTTACCCCCAAGGTTCCCTTCACTATTTTGTCTCAATTTTCCTGTAATTTCATCCATCACATTTTTTTTCGGTCCTCTGAAGGTGATGGATAAAACACAGAAATAAACAGGACCAACTGTTCGCAGCAGCCTAAGGGAAAACATAATTTTGTTATAAATAATCCTTGGCACAAATCATGGAAATGCAATACTAAAATTGTTTGTTGAATCATTTATGAATTGGGCCTTCAGTTTTAGTTTGCAAATAAGGTAGAGTTTTTTGTTGATGTTCTTTTCACTTGGCTTTTTTAGCTGGAAAATAGCCTTTGAGAAACTGAACTGAATCCAGAAAAAAGAGTGAATGAAGGATTTTATTTTTTGAAAGGGAATCCCTACAGGGCAGTTTTGGGGGCAGGAGGGAAGAAGGGATTTACTTATGGACGATGATAAACTAAATGTTGACCAATTTTTACTGTTGTAAGATACCAGCATTATAAGTTTTCACCCCAGCTTTATGTTAAACATGTAGAAAAGGCAAAGATAACATGGTGCCTTAAAAAAACACTCAGAAAAAAGGAGCTGCAGATACCACTGCTGGGAGATTCAAATGAATGTGATCTGACAGATAAATATTGACAACTAAAACCATTATACACTCCCGTGTTTGTTTTCAGATGTGAAATGTTGAGGATCTGTTGTTACAAACTGCCACAAAATCCTGGTGGAACTCAAGTGCCCGCTGCCAGGCAGCACACGCAGTTGTTCGACAGGAACCCCCCTCCCATTCCGCTGTCGCGAGAAATGCAGCCTTACCTGATCTGTCCTCGCACCAGCGGTCTGTTTTTTGTCCTGTTCATGTTTGAGTCAAACGGCACCTCAAAGAACTGTAACAAAAAAAAAGAAAAAAACACAAAAAAAAAAAAGAAAAAAAAGAAAGGAAGAATCAAAATGAAAGGCTGCCAGAAAGCATGCCACGCGTGGAACGCACCGTCTGCATCTGCAGGTGCTTTAATCTCTATTTTCTGAAGGTTCAGAAATACAATAAAATGGCAAACTCCTCTTACGGAGCTTTGATAGTCCTGCGATAATGCTTTTGGCATCCCCTTAGAGAGAAAATCACCTGGAGGACAAAAAGAGTTTGCGCAAGTCCCCCCAAAGGAATCATTTGAAGTAGGGTTTGATTTCAAGTTCTGTTCTCGACAGGTTTGACACAACTTTTATACGTCTAGAATTGCACATCCACACACATACAGCCCCGCCCCTGGTTTTCCATTAATACAAACATTAATACAAACATTGTGCTTCTGGTATTTAAAAGCCAAACACTAACTTTTTCTTTTTTTTCCCAGATCCTCTAACTTCTGCGAACCTATAACCCGTTCCAAAATCAATCAACTCTTGTAAAACGCTACCGGAACCGCGCCGAGCATCTACTCGTAGCAGCAGGGAATGAAGCCGCCATATGGTGTTATTTAATGTCACAACCCAATCTGACTTTAAACACGGCCTGTGGGAAAATTCAGGCAGCCCTATCTTCACGGGAGGGATTCCTACGGGCTTTTCTACGAGCTGTTTTAGCCAGAACGTCAGTGGAAAAGCTGAAGGCGCTTTGCCGCACAGCAAACTGCGACGCCGTTTAGTTCCCCGTGTGCAAAGTAATCATAAAAATGCTGCGCAGATATTTACCCGTAGAAAGAACAGGATGCAGCGAGAACGTTTTCTAGTGACGTTATGTCTGAGGTTTTGGGGTAGGATCCCAATTATGGTGAACATGTAGGAGAAGTACCGTAACAAATCATAATTTCAAACCATCAGGCTGAGAGGAAGCTCAGCGCAGCCAAACTGCAGACAGATTGAAGGTGACTACACGACAAACGACTACGTGATAAAAATCTGTGTTATTCCAGCAAGCTGACGTAACCTTTTACACAATGAAAAGCAAAATTAACAAACATCTTCATTCTGGCAGTGCCACTGGTCTTGCCACTGAACGGGGCTGCGTTCCCAGGGGAGCACCAGCGGCTGGCGACGTGGGGAGCAGCGCGGACCCTGTCCCAGCCCCACATGTGCACATCAAGGGAACGACGTGTCCTCCACAGGTACTCGGAGATCACAGGAACCACCTTCCCCATCTATTATTCTGAAGCCATTTCTATAGAACAATTTGGGAACCTCCGCTGTTGCTCCAATGTACAGCATGTGCAGCAGGGAGCGGGTACCCATCGATCATCCTGCCTAACACAGCCCATGGGATTCTCCACTCACGGTGGCATTTTCAGCCTCAGGTTGAATTATCTTCCTGATGGATTTAACCACTCCCAGGAGGAAGGTTAAAGTAAGTCCTGCACGTGTACACGTGAGCACGTGCATGTGCTCAAGCCCAGGAGTTATCCTGCTTAAACAAAACTTGCTAACAACTTGCTCTAAACCCCAAAAATCTGGCATAATCTGCACGGCTTATCACGCTTGTGAAACTGTCCAAACCTGGGAAAGAATGAGACTCGGGTGGATGGTGGGGAAGAGAGGGCAGAAGGTGGGAGAAGCAGCAGCAGAGCCGGCAAGGGGAGCTCTGCCTAGCGACCCCCAAACCTGCGCTCCCCCACCGCCAGCGAGGCAGCTGCCTCATCGCCCTCCAGTGACTGGCCAACCCAAATTAATGGATAATTACTGCTGTTAACTCGGCCGCAGCCTGAGCTGCATGTTGAAGTCCACGAGGGATCCAAAAACTACCACGGTTCTGCAGGGGAGGGATCCTGCAGTTGCTGCTTTGTGTTGAAGGCTGTAGATTAAATGCTCAAACATTACGAAATATAGAAGCAAGGAACTGAAATCATCAATGCAGCTTTGAATCACTAGCTCACATCCATTCACTAAGATTTCTCACCTCTACACAGCCTGTAGACAGTTTGCTCAAAGTCAGCCACCAGCCACAGCAACTGGATGGAGCTTCAGACCCACCTCCAGCTCCCAGAGACCTCCCAATTTTATTATCGATACTCCTGAAGCAAACCCAGTCTGCTCGAAGTTACTCACGCAAAAGAAGGGACTTCAGGAAGCAAAAGAAGTAGTTCATACATACACACACAGAATCACACAGAATCATCCAGGTTGGAAAAGACCCCTGGGATCATCGTGTCCAACCATTATCACTGCTTACAAGTTGAGCCAGACCATGTCACTCAACACCACATCCAAGCAATAAAACACATCCAGGGATGGCGCCTCACCCCCCCCCCGGGCCAGCCTGTTCCAATATCCCACAACTCTTTCTGTGAAGAACTTCTTCCTAGTGTCTAGTCTAAACCTACCTTGTTTAAGCCTGAAGCCATTCCCTCTAGTTCGGTCACTAATTACCCAAGAAAAGAGACCAGCACCAACCTCTCCACAATGCCCTTTCAGGTAGTTGATGAGGTCTCCCCTCAGCCTCCTCTTCCTCAAACTAAACAGACCCAACTTCTTCAAACGGTCCTCATACGACCTATTCTCCCGTCCCTTGACCAGCTTCGCTGCCCTCCTCTGCACCTGCTCCAGCACCTCGACATCGCTCTTGTACTGAGGTGCCCAGAACTGGACACAGGACTCGAGTTGAGGCCTCACCAGTGCTGTGTACAGGGGGACAATGACCTCCCTGCTCCTGCTGGTCACACTATTTCTAATACAGGCCAGGATGCCGTTGGCCTTCTTTGCCACCTGGGCACCTTTATGGCATCTTTGCCACATCTTTTGCTTTGCCAGAGCATCCTGGTACGGCATTAGACAACTCATTTATTTGGCTTTAGACAGGCAGCGAACAGGTTATTCCGTGTCCTCTGTTCTTTACGCAGCAGCACCGGGCACTCAGTGGAGATGTAGGTTTGGAGGAGCCCGGTGACTGTCACTGCGGGCGCTGGGGGACAGGTCGGGGCTGCACGGCTCCACCCTGCCCACAAAGTGCTGGACGGGTCACAAAGAACCTCCCGAGGAAAGCGAGAGCAGAACCTGTGGAGAAGGGAAAGCAGCCCCCGTTCGGATCGGAGCCCAGTGATTGCTCCTGACAGCTCAGCATTTTGCTAATGGTTTGTTTCACTGTTACATTTCAGAGACAATTATGTTAAATGAAGAAAAAAATGTCGTTTGACATCAGGCTGGTTGAGCAATACAATGAAAAATTCTACAGAGCTTAAGTCTTTTCTCCTGAAAATATTTTGGGTTATGCTCCGCTTTTTTAAAGGCACAGTTTTTATTTATAGTTGCAAAGTCAGACTGCTTTGAGCTTACTTCTAATTTAAACTTGTGCACATGAGGAGATTCTGACTCATTTGAGAGTATTTAAGCTTACAGATAAAGGTGTTCTGTGCGTGATGGATGAAATCAAAATAATGTGCAAGTTTTAGATTCAAGCTGTCTCAAGCATAAAATGACTGAAATGAACAGCTCAACACTCAACACTTGAAACGATTTAAACTTCTGTCACCCGACAATACCATAATCAGTGTCTGAAATATTTCTATATATTTATTATAGTAGTTAACTCCTGAATAGAATAAACATTTTGAACAAGAAACTTCTCTGTTGAGTCAAGCAGTCAAAAAATGTCCGTCTCTGCTATATACAGACACGGCTGCTCCCCAAATTAAGATTACTGCATGACTTAAGTCTGAATTTTTCTGCTTTTTTAAATCTGACAATCTGAATGATCTGTTACTGTCAACTGTACGCACGAAACTGCATATCCAATTGAACTACAGTTAAGAAAAATCCTTTTATTTGCAATGCTCTAGATTCTTTCACTGAGCTAGTTGCTATTACATGTCAGCAAGATGCCATTTATCAGACTTTTCCCATTTTGCTCCCAGATGTTCAGCAAAATTCTCTCTCCACTTGAAATTATTTTCCCCTGATATTCTAGAAAAAAAAATGAAGAAAATGTGCATCTCAAATATCATTCCATAGGAATGAAAGAGTGAACCCAAACATATTATCTCATGCCTGGCCAACACAGTACTGCCTGTTTTAGCAAACAGTAAATCCAGTAAGATGAATCCTGGATAAATAAATATTTTAGGAGCACTCAAGAGGCTTTTTCCTCAGGAAGTCTGAATACATCAGTTCAGCTGGACAAGGCAGAATATTATCTGCCCTAGGTATTTGGGAAGCGAGCCACCAAAAGGACAGACAGAGGGTTAAATCTACAGCCTCTAAAGATCCCTGAGCGACAAAACTTGGCAACGACGTTCAAGACCCTAACCTAAATTTTAATCAGTATGCACGAACAGTTAAAACATGATGATGGAAAAAAATAAATCAGGCCAGCTAGTACTTTGTGGCTTATTTCTCTGGCAGGCTCATCAGACTCTTGGTGTAGATCTCATCCAGTTAATACACAGTAATTATATCTTAAACATCTAACAATTCTTAGATTAGCTGTCACATCACTGCTTAGAGCTGTTTACACTCACTGTTCTTTTTCCTTCAGCTTCCTCATACTAGTTTCCACTCTGTTTTTAAGTGAAACTGTAAAGAAATTTTAATTTCTTCAAGCTCCCTCCTGGAAACAGCAGCGAATGCAGAGGGTGGCTAATCATTGAGACCTCCTGAGAGACAAACAGATTAATAATTTTATTTGTACCAAGCCAAGAGCCCCCCAGCATCACCTTGCAGAAGGTGGTGGCGTTATGCTAGGCTGGCACTTTGAGGACTAAGATGATACAGAAAGAGCATCCTGTGCCTTTACATGGCAGCTTCTTGCTCTTTCTGTACCATCACCAACATCACTCATTCAGTTTTCAAAGACAGGCTGGACATTAGGAAGAAATTCTTCATGGAAAGAGGGGCCCGACACTACTGCCTAGGGAGGGGGTTGAGTCGCCACCCCTGGATGTCTTCAAGTGTCGTTTAGATGGGGTGTTGAGTGATCTGGTTTAGGGGTGAACTTGTAGTGTAGGGTCAATGGTTGGACTCAATGATCCCAAGGGTCTTTTCCAACCTGAATTGTTCTATGATTCTATGACCCAACTCTTTGCAGTAATTTGGGCAGCGGAACGTGTGGAAAGCCCTGACCATGTGCTGCACTTGCCATCCACGGTCATTCCTGCAGGAGAGGTTTTGACTCCTGGATTAGGACAGTTCAATACCTTTACTCCTATTTACCCCAAAACATAAACAGAGTGCGTTTAGAGGAACAATATGTCATCTGGTTTATCAAATAGATCAGCCACACTTCGGCTAGCAAGCGTCTCTCCTCTGCTGCTGTGGATTTCGAGCGTATCAAGCACCAGCCCGGCCCCCGTCCAGGGCCAGCTCTAATCGGTGACACATGGTGGAAATGGCAGCGGCTGAAATAGGCAACTGGTCTTCCACGTATTGACATAACATTTTACTCTAATGCTAAACACATATTTACCTCAGGACCGATAATCCCACCAGTCTAAAGCCGGAGTGGAACCCTGCTATTAAAAGACAATTTAATTCAAGGCAACTCGGAGGTGTTCCCATTGCAAAAATTACCCCCGCATCTGCGCAGGCTTCCACGTGCTCTTTGGCAGCAGAATTGCCCTCTGGATGTATTTCTCTCCGAAGGGCAGTTCGGGTGAACCTACGGCACTACCGAGTGAATGAGAAGCTGAGGCTGTTTCCACAGAGTCACCTCTCCTGAAGCGCTGCTGGTCCCCAAAATCCTTCGTGCCTTGCATCCCACTGGCAAGGCGGAGATGAGCTACGGGGATGTGCACGGGTGCTGGCCAAAGCCCCTCCTCAGCTAAAATTGCACGCTGCAGACCCAAGCAAACATTTTTAAGATGATGCAGTTAAGGACTAGCAGCACAACAAGGCTCCTCACGTGAGCACTGAGCTGAACGTCTACAGTTGGGGTGAAACTGGGCAAGGCTTGCAAATATTGGTCTTGTTGAATTACATGTTCTCCAATTTCTCCTGCGCTACAGGACGTTCCGATCCTCTTTGGTTTTCTTTGGGCTTGCCAACGAGCAAGCAGTTAACCAGAAACGTCACCAAAACACACGTTGGAAACCAAAAAGGGAGGAGTGGGCAGATCAAAAGCAGGCAGAGAGTGTGGTGGCAGAGCGGAGTCTGGATACCTGGACAATAACCTTGGGGTTCCTGGGAAGGTGACGTCCAGAAAGCCACTCCTCACAGCTGGCCACACGGCCTCCAAATTCATGAGGTTTTAGCCCCAGCCCTTCACGTGAAGTCTCCTGATTTTCCCGTGTGTTCGAAGGGAAGTTGCTCTAAGCAACTGGAAACCCATCAGACCACGAAGAGCTGAGTTCCTTCCTTTGGGAGTGCTCTTACCCTCCATATTACCTATTACTTCTACTCGTGTTTTCAGTGATTTATCTTACATTGTGATAAAGTAATGTATAATTACATAAAAGGAGAAGAAAAACATAACATATAATTTACGGTAAATAAGATCAAAGTTAAGATTGTTATTATAGGTTTTCTTCTAGTTTCCTTTCAATCACTTTTATATGAAAACAACAAAGAACAATTAAAGTATATTACAAAGGTCTTTTTATTCAATTGTACACAGATGTGACTAAAAAAAAAATGCAAAGAGAAGGATTTTCAAAAGCACTCGTGTACTGATCTGACACTATTCTCACTGAAGTCAATGGCAGTTTGACTTCAATGGGAGCAGAGGCAGACCAACACTGAGTGATTCTGAAAATCCCACCCTAATTGTACAAACAAGGGAAGGCTTTAGAGATTGTTGGCTTGGAGATTGTATATTTGAGAATCATAAAGGGCACACAGCACCTGTTTGTCTTCCAGATATGAAAATAAAGCAAGGCAAATATTTTAAGGATTAGAAATGGCTTTTTTTTTTTTTTTAAGGCAGTATCTGAAACCCCTCTGGCTCTGCAGTTCCCAGCCTAACTAAAGATCTGCTTTAATATTTTCCATTTCAAAGGGGATTCTAATTAAAAACGAGATTGATGCAAGCCTGAACAATGTACAGATAGAGAAGGGCAGCTAAACCCCAAACCAAACCCAGCAAACCCAAGAAAGGTCTGCTAGGTAAAGCCTCTCCCACAGTTTAATGTTTTATTTTTCACAAAAAAACTTCTGCAGAAGACACATTCTTATCAGTCAGTGTTTAGAAGCCCATTGCTGTGTACAGGGAGAAGAACCGGAGGGAACTGCAAAGAAAATGTTGATACGTGTCACTTCAGAAATACATTTTCAGGACGGAGACTGCAAAGACTCACAGACTTCACTTAGCACTGATTTGCCCCCTCAGATTAACGACCTGCTGGGTGGGCTCTGCTTTTAACCACTCAAGAGGTGACACATTGTTATTTCCTTGACCACTTCCAAGCGTATAACTTCCAGGCATTCCCAGAGACATCCGCGGCCGGCAAGACTTGACATTTTTCAGGTTTTGCGTTGCACTTACCCAGCAGCAGTGCCCAGAGCCGCTGGCACGCCGGGCACGCTGCTCTCTGCTTGGTTTTGTGAGCCTGACCAACAAAACAAATGCTCAAACTCCCGCAGTTTAGTGGCCTCTTCAGCAGCACTTTGGCCAAACGATGTCCTTTGGTGATAGCAGAAGCACCATTACGAGAGCTCAAGAAGTGCGTGACCGCGTTGACGCTCAGGAGCACAGGAGCAACACCGAGCTAAACGCGCTGCTGCTCCGTCCCTGCGCCCCGTCACGATGACGAGGGGTTGGGAAGTAGGTGAGGATGACGGGGGCGAGGATGATGAGAATAAAATAAAATAAAACCATCCTGCAACACAGCGCCTGCAGCTGCCAAAGCCCAGCTGGATGAACCATACTCCCTAGTGGATGCGCTTGTGGCAGCACAGAATCACAGAATGTTGGGGGTTGGAACGGACCTCGAAAGATCATCCAGTCCAATCTCCCTGTCGAAGCAGGATCACCCAGGGCAGCCACACTGGAACGCATCCAGGAGCGTTTTGAAAGTCTCCAGAGCAGGAGACTCCACACCCTCCCTGGGCAGCCTGGGCCAGGGCTCCGGCACCCGCACAGGGGAAAAGTTTTTCCTCACGTCTTTGTGGAACCTCCTGTGCTCCAGCTTGCACCCACTACCCCTTGTGCTGTCATTGGACAACACTGAGAAGAGCCTGGCTCCATCCTCCTGACATTCACCCTTCACACGTTTATAAAAATTAATGAGGTCACCCCTCAGTCTCCTCCAAGTTAAGAGATCCATCTCCTTCAGCCTTTCCTCCTAAGGGAGATGTTCCACTCGCTCATCTTTGTGGCTCCACCTGGTCAAAGGAGGGCGGAAGGAAAGACCCCAGGTGTGCAGGCGTGTGTTGGAGCATGCTGCAGTGAGTGAGTAAATAATGAAGTAGGAAAAAAAAATTAAGGACTACATGCAGTCTTCAATTGTATGAATAACTTGAGTGAAATAACGGGGCATTTGCATCAAATTGCTTTAGCTACTTTGCCCCTACATGTGACATTTTTCTTCATCTTTGAATCAAATTTGTTAGCATCAAAAATAAAAATAAAAAAGTAGCTCATTTCATCTCATTTCTTCCAATGCACCTGACGTCCAAGACTTGAAATGGGAGAAGAAATGTGAATCTCCTGTTTTGGTAAACAGGAAACAGGTTGGGTGACCATCAACAAGCTCAAGTCTTCCCACTGGAACCATATTTTACTAAGAAGCTATTGCAACCAAATGAATAATAAAAATAAAACCAAGCCCTTATGAGCTGTTCAATCTTGCAAACTGCTGACATCATGACCCACCTAAATAGCAGATTCCTGAGGTCTCACGGAGGTCAGGCACAGCTTCAGGGGAAACACGAGCTGGGCGCCGCAGACAGGCTTTCACCTCACATGATCCACCTTGGAGAAAGAGCTTACATGGGAAGAAATACCGGTTTCTGGCCAGCTGCCAAAGACTTCCAATGATATTAAGTATTTACTACCAACTCCTTTTTATTCAGCACACAATTAATGCATCCAGAAACAAAGCTCCTTACTCTAAGCCTTCCTCCAGCCCCGCTTCCCACAAGACACTTGCCCATCAAGGCGTTCGGGCTCCTTGAACCAAAGGGAGTGATTTCCGAAGCGCAGGACACCCTGCACTGAATGCCTTCCCGTCCTTTTCTTTTGGGCATGGACTCTGTCACCATTGAGCTTTTCCTCTTCACCTTAAAATAAAAATTGCAAAAAAACCTGACTGACTCCCTGGTTAGACAAACACCTCATACCCTTCCTTTGCGCTGACCCAACAAACCGCACCCAGAAAATGACCCACAGAAGGACCCAAGAAAAAAATCATGACTTTCCCTCTGGATCTTTTTTTTTTTTCCTCGGTGTCACTGGATCAGGTCACCCTGGATTTGAAAACGGGAGCGGGAACGGGTAAAGCTGTGACTGAGCTCTCACAGCTGAGCTGGAGCATCACGTACCCCACGGCGGAGCAGGAACCCAACGGCGCGTCCCCTCCTTGGGGGGGCCTCTCCAGCCAGGCTCACGGAGAGAAGGCAACAAGCAACACTCACCTCTACGCATTGTCCTGCCCTGGTATAGCAGGGGAAAACTTCTCTACCCGCGTACCCTTCAACACTGGCCTGTGGTCACCTCAAATTCGTCACCTACACCTGAAATTCGTAGTGATGAGTTATAAGAAGACGCGATATGCAGAGGTGCAGACTTGGGACTCTTCGGGAACTATTTTATTTCTATATATTTGAGGAACAATTATTAGAGTTGAAGAAAAATATCACTCTTCTGCCTACCCAAAGGCACTCTGAATCACTGTGCAGAGCCATTTTCTCGAAGAGATTCCTTTGCATTAAATCATATTTGTCACGCCGCCAGCATGCCATGAGCCCAACATATAATTTAAAAAACAAACAAAACTTCAAATAACAATCTCTTTGCTGAAGATAGGAATTGTACAAGGTCAGTATCTGGTTTAAGTTACTGTATGTCCTAAAATACACAAGGCCAGGTCCTCTGGACACGGTGCAGCTGCTTTGAGCAATACTGCAGATAAAATCCGATACTGAAGATGGCTTAGACAAATTCCTGTGGTGGAATAAAGTTGTTACCCAGGAACTCTTGGGGAAGCATTTCTGCTGCCCAACGCAAGTGCTTCGGTCAAGCAGGAGATTCAGAGTCAACTGGGAAACGCGCGTCTCGTCCAGATGAGAAGTGAGAACAAACAGAGGCAGGAGCTCGTCGGATTGAGATGCAAAGCTTTTATTTCTCTCTAGGAACCACAGAGGGATCCTGAGCTCTGGGCTTTAGCCAGGGCGGTTGTAAAAGAGGCAGGTAACAAGGCAGCCCTTCAGACTATCAGTATCAATCCCCTGCGACTACTAGAGAGAGCTATAAAACAAAGCAGCCTCGCCGCCGCTCAGCTCTTGCCCAGGAGATTAGAGCAAGGAAGCGGAAAGGTGAGATTTAAATCACTTCCACACGTCGCCCGGCTCCAACCCATGTGTCCAGGAGCCAGGTCATTTTAATCAGCTTTTTATAATTTGTCACTTAAATGATAAGAACACTAATCCACCGCAATGCGCTTCCTGCCAGGCACCCGAATATTAATCTGTAAACTGCTCTCTTATATCACACGTAGACGTGTTGGCTTTAACCGCTTACGGCTGACACGTCCTGTTAGCAATACTTTTTTTCTTACAAGACAGACAAAAGCAGCAGGCTTGCCTGCTTTTGGCTACGGAAAGGTTATTTATCTAGTTGCATACACATAAATTACTTAAAACATCTTTTAGTTTCCCAAAGAAGATTAACTTTTTTACTTGAAGTTACTGGCGCCTGTAAAAAATAATTTACTTTGGTCTACCTGGATTTGGCAAAAGAAAGATCTACAGCTCCTTCTGGCTAAAATATTTTTAAGAAACCAACCAAAACCCCCAAAACACAAGGAATGAAATCTGGGAGCACTGTAACATAGCCAATACAAAAGCCTAAATGTGACCAAGGGTGTAAAGTGGCACCAGTGGGGACCGACACATCTCAGACAACAATACGATAACGCTGCCACAGAACTGACCGGCTGGACTTAGCTGCAGCTCAAACCTCTTAAAGTTAAGAAAATAATTCCTTGAGAGTTATTTCTTCAAAGTATTTAAAGAGTCGATGCTAGGAAGAGTTTCAAGTGACATTTTTACATAGGGCACATTTAGGGAATCCACTGAGTCTACAGGGAGAGTTTCCAAGTATCCCCTTTACAACAAAATTTAAACCCAACTTTTTCCCCTTGCTCAGACATCTGATATGAGAGCAAGAAATCTCTGCGGGGGATGTCATAATTTACACTTCAGTGGCAAGAAAGCAGCCTCGTCGCTTCCCTCCAGCACGTGCTCTCAGTTTCTAATATTCTGAAAAGCTTTAAATGTCAAGAGATAGCACCAAAGGCACCTTGATGAGCGCAATATTGCGACTTCAGTTGTATGACAGCGGGTTTTGTTGTGCTGGTTTGGTTTTTTTTAATAATCTTGGCAGTAAAGCACATTAAGAGAAATCACTCTCCCATCTGTACAGAACTTAACAGAAAGCTATCACTATACTAATAATGCTTTCTTTTTTTTTTTTTTCCCCCCAGCTTATTAATCTCACAGACCACAAAGGAAAGCCCCATCTCTGCTGCGGGATGTAACAGTTACAAAATCTCCCCAAAGCTGCAGTTCTGTGAAGAGCGAGTTTCAACAACAAGTCCTCACACCGCGCAGGAGATGTTCGTCAAAGAAAAGCAAGTTGTGTCCGGGACGTGGCGGGCCACAGCCGTGACATTTTCAAGGCATTACCTCCTCTTTTGTAAAGCTCACACAGCTCTGCTGATCAAAACACGTGGAAGAGATGCTCACGAAACTGCACAAAGCTTCTGGTCAAGCCAAAGGGTTTTAGCCCCAGTAAACCGGTTGGGGCAAGGGGTCTCTCTTCCTGAAAACGTGATTTCATGCAGAATGCGAAATGCTGCCAAATAAAGTAGTGAGGCACGCTGTAATAGCAGATGTCCAACTTACATTTAATCCCTTAGCACCGGCTCTGCAGGTAAAACCCAGTAAACATCTGTATTTTCTCCTTTAGAAGCACAGCGCACAAATGGGGACAACTGACTGAGGACAGCCAGCATTAGGCTCCTCCGCTAAGGGCTGGATGGCAAAGCTACACACCGAGAAGTCAATTTACAAAGACATCTCAAGCTAATAATTAGGTCTCACCTTTCCTTCGCCTTCGTTAGAGAATGAAAGTGAAGGAAGAGACTCGCGATGACCCATTAAAAAGCACAAACACCCAAACCTGTTGCAGGGGCATCACATCATCCATCTTTCTAAAGCTGTCAAGAAATGTTTGTCATTCCAATACCGCTTGCATCCCCCAAATGCTAAGATAACACACCCATCAATCTCAGCTAGAGTTAAAAGAGGAGTTGAAAAATAAATAGTTCTGAGTCATGTTACTAAGAGGGATTCCACACACTATTAATTTTAGCTTGGAAACCAATTAAGACACCAAATCAGCACTATCTCCCCCCTTTTTAAGGTATAATGACCCATTCGCTTGCTTAAATTTATTTATTTTGTGACAGCGATCCTTTGAAACGCTTTAGAAGTTAAAACAACACCAATTTCAGTCCTAGCTTCTGGCAACGAGAAATTTTTGGCCAAAAGGAGGTCAAAGATACAGACAAGATGGCATCATCCTCTCTTATTTTAGGAGGTCATTCTTAAAATAAAAGAACAATAAGAAGAACCATGATGACATGTAAGCAAAACCTGTCCTAAGCACATCATGAGCATCAATACACTGGAATATACTATATATTGGTGCTTTCTACGCAAAACCTGGGGCAGCCTTCGTCCCCTTCACCCCAACGGTGGCTCCTTGCTGCCACCAGCTCCAGGCGGCACTTCTGAACGCGAAAGCGGCATCGGAATGACACGAGTGTGCAAAAACTGCCCAGTCCTTCCAGAACCAGGCTCTTAAGCACGGACTCGCTGCCCACCCGCAGGACTTGAGGCTCCTGCCCAACTCCTGGAGCTGCCGCGACGGATATTGCCTGTACCCAGCTCAATATTGACATGGAAATGCCACTCGTGTCGGATTTGTCTTCCAGGTGTCTCAAATGTCACCTCTGTTTGCTAAGGGCTAGTCCAATATGAAGTTTTCTGAGTATCTATGGGTGAGGGGAAAAAAAAAGTCAACTCTCGGAGGCCTGATTTCCCCTGGGTGTCAGTCTCCACACGAGAGCTGTTGAGGGACTATTTCAAACCCCTTTTTGGCTGTGCCAGAGCAGGGATCTAGAAGCTTCCACTTCTCTCGCTACAGCTGGAGAGCTGGGACTAGTGATTTGCTGGACTAGAAGGAAAAAAGAAAAAAATCGTCTGGCTTCAGAAGGTCTTGGTGCAAAAGGCTGAAACCAGCCTCTGCATGGTGGGTGGGAGCTTTTGCCATCGCACTCCTTTCCCCCAGAACTAACTCAGAATCACGAATAGTAACTCCTGTGACAATGGAAGTGCGTTACGGCATCAAGTCTTGGATCCAGAACTTTAGCTGGGGAAGCAGGAATACACACACAACATCAGGAGGCCACTGGTCACAGCAGGCTTTCACTGCCGGCAAGAACTGGAGAAACCCAGGAATTTCATTTGCTTGTCCCAGCGTCCAGATCAGCATCCGATGCTACCCAGCCCATCTACCTATCTGTGGACAAGCATAAAGAAATTAATCAAAAGCCAGCAGGTCCTCTCAAGAAAGGATCGGAAAATCAAAACCATCAACTCTGATGGAAACTCCTGAATTTTTTTTTTTTAGAAATCATTACAAACTAGACCTAAAATGAACATTGTTGTATTTCTACAACAAAAATATACTTGTTGAAACACCTGCTTTTGGGCCAGATTTCAAATTGGTCAGTGAGGACAGTGTGTGTAAACACCTGAGAAACACCAACTTTGCAATTCCAAAAACATACTTGCAACAAAAAGTTCTTATTCCAAAACAAAAGCATCCATGAAAGACATGCTTACGAAAATAAATTTCATTTAAAATTCGCATTCTGCTAAAATTCAAATGAATTCCCCTAGGCAGGCAAGTCCCTAAGTCTATATCTCCATTTAATTACGCTGCAGTTCCTTTGTAGACAAGTCCCAAGATGCTCTTACATGATAATCGTTAAATATGAAGCGGTGAAATGCATTGCAACATTTAGCAATGCTTCTTATGCACTAAGATTTATAGAGAAAGCATGAAATAAAACTAAAAAAAGAGCACATGGTTACTGTGTCTGCATGTTGCACTTCAAAAATTTTTTTAAAAAATTATAAATTAAAAGCCAAATATTAAAATAGCCATCAAAAATTCAGAATAGCTGGGCACAGGCATATTACCCAAACTTGTGCTGCAGAAGGTAATGCTCAGCCCACTACTTATTTAATCCACATAAGTACTAAAATTAGAAAGAAATCTAATTACATTTTACAACTCATTTAAACACTGAACTCATCACGAAAATAACTGACAGAATTGTGCTATTCAGTAAATACAACTTTCTGCCAAGCTCTACGCTTTGGCACTTGTTTAAACCGAGTGGAGAAAAGTCGAGGAATAACTTGCAGTTTCACTATGGTAAAGAAAGAAAAAGCCTGTTCTGAAAAGCAATCAGCTGTTCGCAGCCGAAGAAATTATATAAACGCAAAATAGCACAAATCGCAGTCCCAGGGAAAGAAAACATAATTTAAAAAAAAAGAAAAAAAAATTGCAATCAGGCAGAAGCAGCTTTGAAGGCAAGTGCCAGCCAAAGGCAGCCGGGCGTCCAACTCCTTTACGCACCACGGCCATTCCTCTCTAAACACACGCTCGTACAAAGAAAGCTCTAAAAGACATTTTCTCCACTAAAACGTACAAGAAGCGGGTTTGCAAGATTGCTCATCAGCTTTATAAGCGTTTCATTTCCACGCAAGCATATGCATCTCCTACATCAATATTTCTGGGTTGGCAGTTCGCTCTCCCAAGCTGCGCGGGCTTTTCTCCATGGGGCTTTGCCGGGGAGATTCTCCTCCGAATTTCCACATTTCCAGATGCTTCGCTCGCCCGGCCTTGATGGAGAACAGTTGTGCCCATTAGCAGACAAGCTGCTGACAACAAAGCTGAGCTTCTAAAAGCTGGCGGGGAGATAATCTGGCACCGAGATGTGATAAGCGAAGAGAGAAGAGGCCCGGTGGCCCGCGAGTGCCGAGAAGCCAGAGGAAAACCTGGTCGAGCCCTGAGCCCTTCGTTAGGATGCACCTTGTCTCATTCCAGGGTAGTTGGAGCAAATCAAGGAAAATATCTTGTCTTTCTCAAGCATCCTGTTGCCCAGCACCAGTCGGCGCTTCACAGACACGGGCTTCTATTAGAACAAGGGAAGAAAACGCTGCTCTGTGAGGTTACGGTCTCGCAAATAAATCACATTTGCAAATATACTTAATAGGGATCTATTTTAAAAGGGTTGTTTCTCCGGCTTAAGTGTTTAAAATACGATGGAGAGAACAAATCGTGTCCTTCCATTTTGCCTTTCCTTGCCACAAATAAGAGTTTAATCTCCTTCATTTTACAAAAGAAGTTATTTTTTTGGGGGGGAAAGGCAAAACACACCTGGAGCGCAGGAGCTGCAGGTATTCACACCTTCCCTCAAACTCTCTGAGCACCGAACACGGGCGTCCCCGCTGTCACCAAGCACGGGCACCGAAGGACACCGGCAGAACAAGTCAACCCCAGCAGGTACCAGCAAGGTCACCCACACAGCCCCACGGCTTTCCATCTCCCTCTTGTTTTCCCGAAACGCCCCGCTCAGAGTTTGCCCGTGCATCCTGGGGCAAAAAGCAATCCCGCTGCGCATCCTTTGATTTTCTTTAACTCAAGGTCATCTATTTGTGAGGTAACCCCAGAGATTACGGGGGGCTTCAGTTTTGTCTCAGTCCAGACTTGCTGGGGCAGGTCGGCGCAGCCGGCGCCGGCACCCCGAGAGCTCGCCCTGCTCTGGCCCCGGCAAGGGCAAGTTCAGGCAACACCGCGCCTCGTCCCTCCCAGCAAGTCGTGTCATCGCGACTTCCCGAAGGACGAGTCGTACCAGGGCTTCCCAGTGCCGTGCCAGACCAGACAGTGGTTTCATTCAGACAGGGATTTTTTTTCTTCAGACGGCACTGGAATCCTCCCAGGGCAGATAAAAATCTGAATTTTTTCCACGCAAAGAACTAAAATCCTCATCAAAAATGTAAGAGCTCATTTATATTCTTACGCTCCTCCTCAGGCATTCAGTTTTGGCCACTGCTGAGAGACAGAATTTCTTTGTTTTGACCCCGAGTGACTCTCCCAATGCATCTTACAGGTGAAGGGGATTCCCTCCCTTTCCTGCTGCTGCCCTCCCACCTCCTCCTTAATTAAGGATGCTAAGGTTTAACAGAAAACCATGGTACAGATTAAAACCGGACTGCAGTGCATGAAAAATAACTGTGGATAGGACTGGGAAAACAGACCGTCGGCAATTATTTCAGTGTTTATTTAGAATCTTCCAATTGTTTTAAAATAGATAGCGAGGAGAATTATTGCAATTTAACAATAAAGAAGAGGAGAAAAGCACAAGGAAACGCGTTCTTCGCTTCTGAACGAACGCCAGGGAGCAGGGATCTCTTCGGGAATGCAACTAATTAAAAAAATCTTTTAGAGAAAGTAACATGGCGAATGGAAATGCCGTTTAAGCAGAATTATCCGAGCTCAAAGACCCAACAGAGTCGGGACCAGCACCCTTGTTTTGACTGCGAGCACGCGGGGGCTGCTGCCCCCCCAGACGTGAAGGCGTTGAACAGCCAAAGCCGCCTCCACGGTCAGGTCCACCCGAATACCTTTTCCATGAACTAATCAAAGAGGCATTTATCAGCAGAAGGAGGAATAGGCAAAACGAAGAGGTTTCATGTAGGAGTTTTTTCCTCCCTCCACAAAGAGTCCCGAAACTTTTAGTCCAGAAGGTCTTAGATTATCACGCTCCGGCCAGACTAGTACAAAGCATCCTTGATGTCTAGACCGAACAAAAAGATTAGCAGGTCTGCGCCAGCACTGATTACACCAGGCTCATACTATTTTTCCAGCGGATGCTGTCATAATTAAATATCAAGTAACAGGAGGCGTTTGAACATTTATGTCACCCCCACCTAGGAAAATAATAAAGTTTCTTTGCACCGAGAATTTTGAAGTATTAAAAACCCGTCCGTGGCTGTAACAGCAACCTGTCAAGCTGGAAGAGAAATCTAGATTTTAGTGAAGAGAGTCCCTTGGGAATGCCATCTACCGGCAAAGCAGAACAGCAATCACATTATGCCTGTAACTAATATGGACAAAGTGGGATGGGTAACAAAAGCCAACAAAAAACAACTTTCACTCTGATTAGCAATCACAGACTAATAGGCTTCAATTGCAATTTAAAATTAGATGGCACCATCAATCACTCGGTTCTCTCAAAGTAGCAGCCGCTGCGCCTGCTAAGGAGGCATCAGGGCTACCTTCAGAGCTGGATTTCTACTCTGAGCTCTGCCACAGTGCAAAGTTCCTCATGTTGGAGGAAGCGCAAACTCCGTAACGTGACCCTGAGCGTAACAGGAAAGGGTCTCAAGGGCAGTTGCTCCAATCTCTTCATCTTTTTTATAAGGTTGTCTTGGTCCAGGCAGGTCTATCAGCTCTTTGGGATGAAAAAAGGTGACAGATTTTAACTGGGTTGCATGGCTCCTGTTTTGCACAACGCAAATACATCATATTTTAAATACAGATCGGGCCACTTCTAGGAAAAAAAAATCCCCAAATACAAGATTTCCAAATGGAATGAGTGTTCATTAGAGAAATTATCAGATAAGTAATGCACCTATTAAGCGCCATTCAGAGTTTATTGGTAATTTAATCCAAATGCAAGACAACGGGCCAGGCTTTAAATAGGATTTTTGTTTTAAATATTTGGGTGTAAAGCATGTGGCAAGGTACTCAGCCTTGCTGCTGAGCAAAGTCTCCCCTCGCTACCTAAAGCCGATGGGGCTGCGCTGCCTCATATACGAGCAACCATGTGCCATGGAGGGGCTGGGCCTTTCATAAATTGCTATAAAGTTTACAACAGCTGGAAACCTTCGTCTAATTTCTAGTTTAAATTTACGCACAGCTAATTCACGCCCATCTGTTATTCTGTCTGACAGCTTAAGCAGGTCCTTCTTCAATATATTTACAGAGCACTCTCAGCCACGGCAGCTTCTGTCCCGCTCGGCCACGCAAGCGAAGCTCCCTCAGCCACCTCTCACAAGCCCGGCTCCTCGCTCCCTCCCACACCCCAGCAAGTCCTTTTGGGCACCTGTTCCCATTTGAATTAATTTTTCTTGCACACGGGCGAGCAGAAGAGTGGACAGTTTTGCAGACGACTTTCTTCTACCGGCACTACAAGGTCCTGATCGCCACGGCCAAGCCTTGCTCGAGAGAGTCAAGACTGCAGTTGCCTTTTGCACGCCACTGCACAGCCATGCTCCAAGGAACGTCGATTATTTTTTTGTTGTTTTTTTCAGTTCTTTCTGCCCAAGAAGCCTTCAGACTTGATCCTAGAGTAGATAATACTCTGAATTAGAAGCAAAAAAACTGGCTCTTAACCTTCGGTGAGGTATTAACAGCCCACAGAGTGATCCTGAAGAAGTCATTTCACGTTCCTTTTTTTTTTTTTTCCATTCTCACACTTGCCTATTTAAATCCAGAACCCACTGAGGACAAGAATCACCTCTTAACTCTGAATTAACCCAGCACCTCGCAAGGGTCCTGAAAAATCTTCATGCCTCCCAGGTTAGAAAGTTTCATGAAACAGTCCAACACTCCATTATTTTACTGGTTTGTCATGGTTTGGAAAGACCTATATACAAATGTCTACACCCAACTACGTGTAAGCTGGGGTGGTATTAATAAACGAAAGGACAGTTGCTAACGGTGCACTGAATGCTGGCAAAACCTGAAGGCACTTCCAGGAACTTGCAGGTTTACTGTTATTTTTGTGAACGTTCCCATAAACATCCCTTGCTGAGCAATCTTTGGGGAGACTGCAGTGGGCGTGAAATTTACTGAAAACGAGAAGAAAAGCTGGATTTGGGGAGACATAAATTCATTCGGGGAGACATAAATTCACTGAGCAATTTGCAGTGTCTGCTGTAAAACCGGCCCGGCTGGGGACAGCACGGGTTAGAATTACTCCGGGCTCCCAGCGTGCTGCCCCCGTCATAAAAATGAAATTGAGAACAGAAGGTGAAGCTTCTTGCCTAAGTTTTCAGAAGTTTTTATAAATGATGCGAATTGACAATTCTCACAAGGAAATATGTGAAAACTGAAAAAAATCCCCTTATCACTGGGAAAAAAAACCCGTTTATCTAAGGGTATACTCAGCAGAGGAAAACAATCCTTCCATGAGTCACAGGGCCCATGAGATCTAAGCACTATTATTAATATACCATCAAGCTTATCAGAGACAAGCTATACAATACCAACCAATATCCAGACAGGAATATCATGTCTCCTACCAGAGAGCACGGCTACCACCGCTCGTACAGGTTTCAGTGTATGCACACACACACAACACTTCACATTTCAGACAACCGCAACCCAAACCAGGTCTCCCATCAAATGCAGCCACTAATATTCCTAATTAAAAAGGCAATAGTATATAATGCACAATTACATTAAGTAGAATCGCTTCTGGATTTAAAAAGTTTTAAGTGCTAATAATTATTATTATTATTTTTTCATTTAAACAAATACACTGGGCAGCAGCAGCCAGCAAGGAGCTGTGGCATTATCCATGTTTTTCCTGGCTCCTGCACCACGAGCCCTCCTGAGCATCTGAGCCGGGCAAACCCTCCCCGTTCACAGGGCTGGGCAGGGGGACTTCCGAAGGGCCCGTTAGAAACAGAACCCACGCTAAAAAACCTTTTCATCTTATTACCAGAGTGAAAATACATCCCGTGTGATACTCAGGCAACGCTAAACTGCTTCAGCTGTACCGGTGGGTGGGAGCGGGGCAGGCACCTTGCACCCGGACACACGCAAAGTGCCCTTGGAACGGCAAACCAAGTCGCTTGGGCTGGCAGCAACGCTGAGGAAGAAGCTTAAGAAGCAATTTCAACACGGAAAGTTTTACTCGAGTTAAGGAAACAGCCGATCCCGATCCTTCTCACCGCCCCAAGCCTCACCCTGCAGAGTCGCGCTGACACGCTGCCCCAATACGGCGCCTGTGTGAAAGGCTTGTTTTATTTTGAAATACGCTTTGGATTCAAATTCTCTGCCTCATCAACACATTTGCCTGAATTATTGCTGGGGAAAAAAAAAAAGTTATCCAGGTTAAGAATTAATTACACCAGGCATGAGAAGTTTTTGGATAATATGAATTTTAATGTCGAAACACAGCGGATAACTTCTGCCTATGCTTCGTACCAGCTGAAAACAAAAGGATTTCTCTGAACTCAGCCTTCCTGTCTGATACTCGACCGTCATTTATGTTATTATGTTATGTTTTCTCAAGGCATATAATAATATGACAACCATTCCACTGTGAATATTAGCAATGCTTTAAGGAAATTACTTTTATTCCTCATTATACAGAAGATTACCTGAGAGGTTGTTGTTATTATTATTATTATTAACAGCAATTAGCATCAGACAGCAATTTATAATTTCCAAACCCAGACACAAACATGAGGAAAATATTTGCCAATAGAAAGCCATGTGTTATTCCCATTGCGTGGGAAACAAATTATAGAATTCAAGTGATTTGTGTCTTTACAGCTGAACTGGGAAGCTTATACAAGAGTTATCATGTGAATAGTGCATCAGGGATAGTTTCGGAGGACTACAAATTATTCTGAGGCTCTGACTCACTCTCAGACAAACTGTTCTTAGTCTGAACTCTCTTACAGGCAGACTTTACTATAAAGCAAGAAAAGCTTAAGAAACCACTCCGAAGAAAACACTAATAAAATTTTATAAAGAAAAATCACTCGTAAAACCATCACTATTAAGAATCGTATTTGGACCCCAGGCTGAGAACTCAGCTGATGTAAGTCTATCCTAATGCCATTTAATTGAGTTATATAGATGTAAACCCCAAAAGAATCCCCTCCCGAGCCTACCAGGAAAACGAGCTCTGCTCACATTCTCTGCAAATGCTGCTCACTATAAATACACAGTAAATACGTGAGGAAGAGCCCTGCACGCAGGGTTTTGGAATAGAGCATTATGCACTCATACACAACTTTAAAATGCAGATATAACGCCCAAAGCAAAGGGTGCTTCTATACATTAGGGGGAAGCAAATTTGCCCCTGTGATTCGCATTTCTAACCTCCCCACGTGGCCAAGGCCAGAGGACAGGACCTTCTCCCGTGCTGCTTCTACTCCAGAAGGCAATAGGTTACTGGGGAGGTGGGGGAAGGGGTGATTTTAACATTATTCTATCATAATAGCTCCAGCTTAAACAATACTTCTCAGACAGAAGCAAAACATCCGACGGTTTGGCTCTTTGAATCACTAGCGAGACGCCGAATTTCAGAGCGCAGAGAAGTTACAAACCCAACAACTGAAGGATAATAAGGAAAAAGCATGTGTCGAGGGATTTCTCAGCAGAAGAATGATATACTAGACAAAAATAAAAGGATATACCATATGTTGAGTAATAAAATTGGCAAACCTAGTAAGGTTCAAATACTGCCATTATCCACATCTGGGCAAAACGGGAGGGAGGGGGAAAAGAAAGAGAAAAAAAATCATTAAGCAATCTGAGAACCCCCTAAACAAAGAAACTGTAAAATTCTGAACTGTAAAGCAAAGGAAACACACTTAATCCCTCAGGAGTTGAAGTATGTATTTCAACTGGGTTATACCATCCCTCACAAGGCCGTGGAAGCACACAAAAACCTCGGGACACAATATAGTCACTGTGAGCCCGCCGGCAGGCGGCCAACTGGCCCCAGTACCCACCGGCCCTGGCACCTGTCGGGTTCATCATCGGCAGCGCCGCGCCAGGGGGCACACGGCGAAGGGAAATAACGCTACCGAGAGCCCCTGCTCTGGACTGCGCGACCGCCAGGATTTCAAGCCGCGTTTTCCAGTTGCAAAAGCGGTCGCCCTCGACGCCGGGGTTCGGAAGCGATGCACAGGACTGCGCGACCGAGCGGCAAATAGTACCAACCTGCCCCGGTGAAACTCCACGTCATCTCCAACCGCAGATGTAACCTCTTCCCTGGCCTGCCCTGAGGCTGATTTATTTAAGAATGTTCCTATTAAAAATAGGGCTACTCGCATAGTAGCTTACTTTCCAGGGCGGAGAGGGGAGGCAGGATAAATGCAGTTTAATGAATAAATGTCTTGCGGCAAGATGTGTCCTTTTATGGGTACATGTAGGCTGGGATCACCCGGCCAGACGGAGAACACGCTCCCCTCGACTCTCTCGGGCTGCCCCGACACCAGACCTGCACACATGTGCAGGATACCACTGAGGGTGGGTATTTTAGGGTGGCTGTTTGTGTTTTGCTTTTCTCAAATGCCATTAAAAGTCCTGTGGTTATCCCCTAAGTTTAGATCGAAGCCAGCTCCCACCACCTTGGGTTACAACATAAAAAAGCTCCATCATACAGATCCCTAATACTGCATTCACACAAATTGACTTCAAAAGAAATATAATTTTTTTCCCCATTTTTATTTTTGGACAGAGTGTTTTATAAGCTAAGCTCATGACTCCGGGCAAATAGAAAGGGTATTGTCATCACTCTACTTGTTATTAAGAGGAGGAGTTGGCTTTACCCTAGCAAGGTAGCAAAAGGGACATAAACAGGACCAGGATGTGGAGGGATATCTTAAGAGCTGACTTAAAATTGTGATTTGAGAAAAAGGGGGCTTGGGGGAGATTGGAGGGGAC
>NW_009710415.1:0-6841 GCF_000703405.1 Apaloderma vittatum | reverse complement strand
ACACATGGGGGGCCGTCGCTCTGCGGCCCCGTTCTGCCTCTGCCACTCTAAGCTCTGGCTCTGAGTGGTGCCGCAGTGTCACGGGTGTCACAGCAGGCCCTCCGTGACGTCACCATTCCCAGAGCCACCGCTCATTACGTCACCGTGTGCAGCCAAGCTCGTGTTTCTCTAGCGTGCCCACAGAGCTGCAGCCCGAGAGGGCTGGGTGACGCAGTGGGGCTCGACGGCAGCCCTGCTCGCTGTGTGGTCACATCCCTCTGCTTCTGCACTAAGGTCTATCGTAGAATCACAGACGGATTCGGGTTGGAAAGGACCTTTAAAGATAACCTAGGCCGACTGCCCTGCCATGGGAAGAGACGCTTTCTGCTAGACCTGGCTGCTCAAAGCTCCATCCAGCCTGCCCTTGGGCAATTCCAGAGAAGGGACTTGCACAGCTCCTCTGGGCAGCCTGAGCCAGCGTCTCACCGCTCCTGTCATAAAGCAGATTATTCCGTGTATACAATCTGAATCTACCATCTTTCAGATGAAAACTGTTGCCCCTTGTGAGGGGCGGGCGAGCGGGGCCGTGCTGTCCCCTAGTAAAAAATCTTTCTTTTAAGCCACTTTGAAATACTGAAAGGCCCCCATAAAGTCTTCCTGGAGCCTTCTGTTCTATAGGCTGAGCAACCACATGAGTGGCATCCTGTGTGTTCTGTGACATTTCTGCGTACCCTATTCAAGCAAACCGGTGTGTCCCAAAGACACAGCACCCTACACTGTACTGTTGCAACGCTATGAGTCTACAGAGTCCTTAGACATCATTGTCATGCTATTTCATCACAGTTACAGCATATGACATATCCTTTCCAGGGCAGGTTTTAATGCACTTGAGGTGTCCCCAGCCTACCAGAGAATCTTTCACAGATGCAGCAGACAGGTTGAAATTCCTGGTTTTTTTTAAAGAAAAACACCAAAATTACAATTCTAATAGAATCATTTGTAGAATCATAGAATTGTTTGGGTTGGAAAAGATCATTAGGACCATGAGTCCAACCGTTAAAAGTCCAACCATTCTTTCAGTTATACCTAGCTGCAGCTTATGTCTTTCCTTGTGGTTTATTAATTGGTTTTCTCTCAGTTTAGACAACGAAGTGAGCTCATCTCCTAACTTCTGTGGTCCTAACCCTGTTCTAGGAGCAGTGATGGGGTTGAATGCGCCTGTGAGACCTCACTGTCTGCCTTCGGGCTCTGCATGGGCACGTCTCAGTGCATCCCCTCGCAGGATAGAGGGCTCAGATTCATTCCTGGCATCTACTACTGGACTACAGAACTGTTTGATTTAAAAGCAGAAGATGACCCAGCTGATAAAATCCTTTTTGTAACAGGTTTAAATCAATCTCAGCCTATTCAGTTTTGAGGTGGAGGAGGAAAGAATGTTGGGATGTATGGCCTAGGAGTGATTGAGAACAAGCAGCCTAGCAGCCTGCTTCCTCAGGCCGTAACATCTTCCAGAAAACCGTAACTGATCAAGGAATGCAGAAGGGAAAAAAGAGGGACCAATGTGATAGTCCAGAGCTGTTAGGAGGTAGCTGAGATCCCTTGGCAATCCTCAGTGGTCTGTGAGAGGGTCTAGAAAGAGCAGAAGCGCTTTCAGTGAGGGCACAGCAACCCTTGTTGCTCACCTGATCCTCATCTAGTTGCCCAAGGGTGTTTCATCTTGTTTGTGGTTTATCTGTGCCACAGCTGCATAGACTCTACAGACCTATGCAGCTTCTGAGCTTGGAGCTCATAAACCCCACTGAGTGTGAGCTGATTTTACAGAGCCTGATGATATCTCCTTGCTCCTGCAACCAACGGTGGGAGCCTGAAATCCCTAAGTATTGAAGTGCTTCCTCATGGCCCCTGAGGTCTCTGAGAGACATCTGGGTATTTATGCACACATGGTAGGAGAGCTTATGGATGTTAGAATAGATGAGAGTAAGGGAGAAGATCGCAGCGACATTCCTAATATTCTACTAAGATATACTAGTAATTATCAAGTTAAAAAGGGCTTTATAAGGTTTGCAAAGGGCACAGATTCAGAACCAAAAAACAGCCCTACATAACGAAGATGTTTATGCGAAAACTGTAACACCCATTAATAATAATGACACAAACTAAACATGGGATGAAGTGCTTGCTCTGAATTTCATTTTCTTTTATTTTTAAAATTTCTACACAAATATTTTCAATCATTTTCAGTAGCCTCTGTCTCAAATGTTCTGATTCACATGTCCTTTGAAAAACTTAATGAGCTGTAAAGGCATTAATTTTGTTTTAAAACTCTTAAAAGATCATGAACTGTTTGAACTCTTAGGCCTTCTGTCTTTTCACGTAGCTTTCAGTACAATAACATAAAAGACAATTATTTTAACTTGTCCTGTATTGCCTTTCCTATATTTGCCTTGAGCTTGTTAAATCTGATAGCTGTTTCACGTCCTTTTCTCTGCTAGAATATTCTTGCAGTGGAAGAATTTTATGGTCAACTAGCTGGTTCTGGAATCCAGAGGCTTTTGCTTCATTTTCCCTTACTCCAAAACCTAGTCTACATCTCAGTGGCTTTGGGAGTCTGGCGAGTGGACAACTGTGCCTTTGCACTACTCACTGCCCAATCATGGCCTCATCATTAGTATTTACTGAGCCCTAATGGCCACTATAGCATTTGTTGTGGAGTCAAGGCCTGCATCCTAGTCCTCTACAAGAATATCTCATTTGAAAATTGGTGAGCAAGCTCCTGCACTTTTCCCTCATACGCCTTCTTCCTCTCTTCCAATCTTTGCAGTAACACAGGAAACAGCCCTGCTGCTTGCCAGTGAGGACAGTTTTTCTGCTGAGCATTGTTTCCTTAGGTTTTCCATCCTTGTCCCTTTCTTTGCCAATTCTCCTCTCGCACTATGTTCTTTTCACCTGTTCCTGTGCTTTTCACTCCTCTTATTTCCTATATAGTGCATTGTTCTGCTCTGCCTCATAGGTTTTCATTGCTGACTGCTTTCCCTTTGAAAATTTTCTTCCTGAGATTGTTCTCAAAGCTGAGATAGTTACCTGAACCCTATCAAGTCCTTCCCTTTTACCACATGTCACTTCCAGTCTCTCCTCTGCTTTCACGGCTGTGTATTCTTCAAGTGCTTTGTGGTCAATTCGTCTTTTTATCTTCTTTGCCCTTCCAGGTGGTGATTTCCTGACCTTCTTCTGTGCATGTTTTATATCTGCCTTATTTTCTGGCACCTGTTTCTTTCTTAATTTCACTCTTTTTTCTTTATCCAGGTGACTTCAACCTTCAGTTCAATATGCAGCCACCTGTTGTGTTTTTCTTTTTCTTTGAAAGAAATCTCCTATATTCCTGGGGGAAAATATGCCAAAGTCTGGTTGACCATTGGAGATAAAGACTGTGACCTTTGTTTCACTTGATCTGAGCCTTAATTAGAAGCATGTTTAGACTCTTGTATGTTTGTATATATTAATAAGAAATGTGTTTCAATGTTCAAAGTCTTAAAGTAACTGGCTATGTCTAGGTATTTGTCTTCCACATAGAACTTTGTAAATAATAATACTTATTTATACTCTGTGCTTCAATAACATCCTTCCTTTCATATCTGGTATGTGTTACACACAATTGAGCTCCACAGCATTTTAGGACGATGTAGAATTACAGAGAAGCATAAGCCAACATCCCTGCATCAGACTGAAGATAATGGAAGAGTTAGATTATCAGGTCCCCTGAAAATGAGGTCTTGAGTATGACAAATAGGGCACTGAAAAGTGTAGTACTTTTCAAAAGCATTGACCTGTGTGGTGTGTGTGTGGACATGCAGAAAATTGTTAATAGGACAGGGAACAGTACCCTGTTAGCCTGGTGTCATTCTCATGCGTGGTCCTGGGTTGTGAGAGACAGTGGCCAACAGTTTTGAACATATTCTTTCAAGTGTAGTTATCAGGTCTGTTGTTGGAGGGGTTGATTCCAGATTTATAGCTTTGCTTTGTAGCTCAAGGAAAAGCCTTATGTGAGCAGCACCTTGTGCTGCTGTGGTCCCCTGCGGCTGAACCCACCCCAAGGAGAAGCCAGATTTGGTTATCATATCTTAACTGACATTACGTACATCTCTTGCATTTACAGTGTGCAAACACAGACTGGATGGTCTTATCGCTTAGGGTCAACACCCCATTCAGCAACAGGTCCTAAGAAAGCATCTGAATTTGGACCGTAAGGCATTTCTTGTTACACTTGTGGTCTTGCACTCATTGACAAGTCAGCAGCTTCTTTGCTTTTTTTTTGTCAAAGAGAAACAGGAGACCACCTTTCCAAAACAGTCATCATTCAGACACATTTTACTTTCTTTTTTTTCCAGCAAAAGCTTTTAAGGTGTGTACTGGCTCTTAAACATGCATTAAACCATCCATGGAATATAAAATAAACACGCAGTTAATGCCTCTCAAAACCCATAGAATTTACTGGCAAATAGCTCTTAAACTGGCTTTCCTAGTGTGTGTAAATGGATGTTTGCTGCAGGGCAGCACTTGGCTTCCTTTGGCTTTTATTTTCTTCTGTGCTTCTCTGCTGCTTGTGCTGAGCAGTGGTTTGCTATAAAGTTTGCTAAAATTCAAAACAAGAATAAAAAGCTAACAGGAAATTATTAAATGGTCTTACAGGAATCTCAAGCTTAGCTCTTCTAATGTCTCTCCACCTTCCCTTTAGAATCCTACAAGCAGCTGTGTTCTTCTTTTTTTTTTCAGATTACATGTTTTGTTCCAGGGAAAGTGGGAATGGTATTGTCTCTTTTCAGGGAGATGAAGTAAACTTAGCAGGAGTGTTCTGTGATTGGTCAGCCTTGTAGTCTGAATGTCTTATGGCAACAGCTAGCACAGGGAGCAGAGTGGCTGAAGAAATGTCTCTTTAGCAGTCTTAAAAAAATACAGTTCAGGTTTGTCATTGCCCTGATGAGTGTTTCATTAATATGTAATTGATTTTCAGTCCTTGGAAAATATGTTTAATAGGAACTGACAGTTCAACTCTGCAGAGTAATCAACCTGCACTATCCTTGTCTCTGACTTTTCTGGTATATTAGGCTGGATCTGCAAATCTTGGTCTGCCCAGGCCAACTCATGCTTTAAGCACAGGAAGAAATTTAACATTACTCAAGGAGTGACTGTATAGTGGTATGTCTGACTATTCACCATGCCGTGACCAGTTGCAAGAGCTAATCTGTAAGGAGCAGTTTAATCTGACAGTATAGAAGAAGGATATACCATCAGGAGAAGGTGATACTGCGGAAGCTCCTCGTGGAGGCTGGACAGCACATCACTGCATTGCCTACTTGATTAGTCAGGGCAGGCCGTGGGTCTGAGTGTGAGGGATGGACACATTTTTTTCCGGAAGGATTTCTGCAGTCAAAAAGTTCAGTATTCAACCCGATTCTTAAATGAACCCTTGCTCTTTAGAGTAAATCTCTTCTTCCTAGGGCATCAAAAGGATTTATTTGCCATCAGCATTGCTACTGACAAGACAGGTCTTCTGTAGCAGAGAATGAAATAGTTGAAAGGTAGGGCTGTGGAAAACAGCTGTTAAAAACAGATAGCATTGTTCCAGGACTTGGAAAAAAAATTCAGAGCTTTTGTTATTCCGCCAAGAAGCCAGGTGCTGGTAGTTCTGTCTATTTTGTATAAATTCAGTTAATGAGTCTCAGATCAGCAATTAGTTGCTGTCACATCATCAACAAAAAGAGAGACTATAGATGTGGATACTCTCTGGATAGAAAAAAGCAAGAAGGGCAAGATTCAGATGGATGATTTGGTATGGTTCTGTATTTTCCTCATTGCAGGCCAAGATGTTACTAGGGTGTTGAAAGCAGAACTTCCACTAGACATTGCATCTCTTTGATGCTTGCCTTCCCATTACATCCTTCTGGGATGTAGAATTAAGATAGCTTTTACAAAATGCAAGTCCGGTAGTGTTTTTTTCATTTACAACAATGCCCTTTGGAAAATGGCTGGTAATTTCTTTTAATTTTTTTCATGTTGTACAACTGAAAAAAAATATTTAGAGGTATTTAGTTTAGAAACATCCCAAACGTCCTACCTAAAAATACAATTTGAAATACTTGTTGAATAGGTCAGCAGCAGGAAAACTTACTGCTGAAGGACTGGATTTTGCAGATTTTGACAGGTCTTGATGGCTTGTCTGCTTTAGAGGGAGTTGGGGCAAGGAAAAGGAATATTAAATGGCATTTAAAACATCACTTTTCAGCTGTTTCCTTTCTTCATTTGTATCATCCTATTGGATTACTGTATCTTTGCTGTGGTCAGTAGTTAATTTGCTTTATAATATAGGCAATGCCTGGCCCAGGAAGGAATTTCTAGGTGCTACTATCATAAACACATCCTAGAAGCAAGGTCAAGAAAACAACAGTCACTTGAGTTTTATATATCCTGAATTTAAGTATCGTGACTGTTATGGGCTTCTAATATCTTTTGACTGTGTGAACTGTGGTAATCTGCTCATTTATTTAATGTTAGATGGTCATCAGAGTAAAACATGTTTAGCATGCATAAATTCTCACTCTGGTATTCTTTGCCATAGTAGTGGACCACCTGCCAGGATGGTCAGAGTTAGGACAGTTACCTGGAGGAGAGGAAACATAGAATCATTAAGGCTGGAAAAGATCTCCGAGATCATCTAGTCCAGCCATCAACCCAACACTACTTAATAACTCCTTAATGCCTCCTACCCTTTCCTTAGTTTCCTAGCAACAATGTTTCTTTTCTCCTAAGATAAATTCATCAACATTATTCACACTCCTCATTATTATTATATTATATTATATTATAT
>NW_009710414.1:0-5149 GCF_000703405.1 Apaloderma vittatum | reverse complement strand
ACCAAAGCTGGGCAGGGAGGGCAGAGCGTCCCCTCCCACCCATCCCAGCCTCCTCCCTCCCCAGAGCTTCATCTGACCAGCCTGCCAGCAATGCTGCTTTCTTCAGTCACCAAAACTGCCGGCTCGGAGCAGACTGCAGCAAAATCCTGCCAATGGGTGAGCAGCGCCGAGCCCGGCATGTCTCCCAGCAGAGCATCGTCCCTGGTCCCAACCAGGGGTGCCCAGCCCGGGGGGCTGATGGGGGAGCACTGTCCTGGCAGTGAGGTGCACCAGCTGGGTGGGGAACCTGGCCTAGGTGCTGGCAGCAGGGCACATGGGTCCAGTGTACCCAAGGGTTCCAGAACTACCTGTGGGGAGTCCTGGGGTGCCCTGTTGAGGGTGAGATGGGGGAACATGGTCCCAAAGGGCCTCAGCCTGCACTGGGAAAAGCTAGGGAGCAGAGCATATGGCCAGGTAGCTTTTTCCACTGCCTTGTGATTAAAGGCAGAAGGGATTTTTCCTACTTATTAAAAATTAAGCGTATCTTTGTCTCCGGCTTTGATTAGCCAACAAGTGGGCAGGACTGAGCCCTGTTCTGGCCTCAGTCTCTTGCCAGGATGGTGGGAGAACCTCTCCAACTCCCCCAAAGCCTCCCAGCCCCACAGTAAGAGATCAGAGGACAGGATGGAGTAGTCGCTCTTGTATTTTAGCAGAGCCACACTGTCACTTGCTTCATCTTTCATGCTGGGAAGAGCCTTTGCTACGTAGTCAGGTCACATCTGTCCCAGGGGATGTGGTCTGCCTCCCTGCACACCCTTGCTCCCACTCCAGCTCTCCCAATTCCCACTATTTCCTCCCCCCTGCATCCTGGCTGCACTGGCTCCTCAGCTCAACCCCCCTCACTCCCAAGCTGCTGACTCACATCCTCTCTCCAGACGCCACCTTCCCTTAGCCTGGCTCCCTGCAAAGCACTTTGTGACTTAGTATGGCTCAGCTGAAGCCTGCAGGTGCAGGCAGCTGGGTTCTGAAAATCTTCCTGAAGCCCCTCCAAGAAACCAACCCTGATGCTTCCAAAAGATGCTGCCTTCTCCCTTGCCAGCACGCTCAGGGCTGGGGCTGTACTGTCATTGCTAACCCCCCTGGCCCAGACCTCTCTTCCCCTCAGGTCCTGGATGCACCTGTGTGCACTGACCTCCCCAAACATAGGGATGCTCTGGGTGGAGCCCCAAACCTTGTCCCTGCTGCCGCCTGCTCTCTGGTGCCCAGGCAAGGGTGCCGGGGAGACAGTGTCCTGGTGCCGCTGCTGCCCAGCTGTACGCTGAGACCTTGGGCTGGACTCTGCTGAGGACAGGGGCTTGGCAGCGAGGAGGACTGGATTAATGTGCTAATGCCAGATTATGCTCTAATGCAGGACTTCTGATGAGGGAAGTCCTGCACTACAGCGCAGTCCCGGGGGGCACCCGCTCACTGGGACAGGCTCCCTGTGGCTGCTCCGGGCCACAGCCTGGCTGTCCCAACAAGGAGCTTGGCCCTCAGGGGGTGACACAGGATAAGCAGGAGACACAGCATGGGGTGGCCTCCATGCTCAGCTCTCAGTGGGCTGGAGGTAATGCCCCAGCCTAGGGAGCTCTGGCTCTCCATTCTGCTGGGCTCCACAGCAGAAAGATTTAACCATCTCAACAGGACTCCAAGGCATCTGGTTCCCCTCCTCCACCTGCCCCAACTTCTTGGTGCAGGGCAGTCTCCAGTTTGCGCTCCTCAGTCCCATACCCACCAGCAAGAGAATGCCACAGGCCATGTTATGGCTACAACACGAACCAAATTGTCTGCTGACCAACGTTGCTCAGTCTCATACCTGCCACTGGGCTACCCTGGGCACAGGCAGAGCTCAAAGCCTCTTGCAGGCTCCTGCTCCAGCATGGATACATCCCCCATCAGCTGAGACCCTGTAGTCCTACCCCTCTCTGGATATAAATACCTCACCAGCCAATTCAGCCTAGGGCCTCTCATGCGCTCTCTGCCATTCGCTGTCATCTCCCTCAGCCACTTTTCCATGTCTTGCCCCCCTAGACACCCCACTAGCAGCTGTGACTGAAGCATCGTGGAGCAGGGAAGGGACTGGAAACCTGCACCCACGAGTCAGCCCCAGCTCAACAAAGCAGCGACAGCCCAGAACTGCAATGAAGCCAGTGTCTGAGTAGCTCCCACAGAGGCAGAAGAGAGACCTCCTACCTCCATCTGCCTTGAGGAACGTGTTATTCATCATCCTCGCAGCCGAATGGAGAAGAAGGGCTTGCGCAGAAAGCCAGGCTGAGGCAGGTCCTTTATCAGCTACACGGGCGCTGGGTCTGCACCATCTTGAGCAGTTTTCTCCCCTCGGATCATCTCCAAGTCACTCTGGGGGATGCTGCCAACTCTTAATAGGAAGAGCACAGCCTCCCCACTGTTTGCCTGGCAGGTGAAGGCATAGCTTGCCAGCCTGGCTGCTCCAGCCATCCACCCCTCCTTCATGCCCCAGTGCCATAGCCAGTACGTGGCGTTTGTTCTGCAGAGAGAGCAGCAACAGAGCAAGAGGAGGCTCACAGAGCTGTTGCTCCACAACCTCCAGGGAGAAGCCCTCCACACTTTCAGTAGTGGCTATGCATTCAGGGCACTCACTACCACCCAGGGTGCCTCCCCTGGGGAGCAAGAGGATAATGCTATGGCCTCAGAAGAGACCTCCCTGAGGCAGGAGGGGCTGAAGATACTGCAGGCTCCGCCATGCAGCTTGTGCCCACCTTCCCTGCTGCAACATGGGGTGGAGCAGATGGGGCATCTGCAGTGAGGCAGATGAGGCAGAGAGGAGATGTGTTGCTGCTGGAAGAATTTCAAACTCAGAAAGAGCCAGGATCCTTCAGCAAGGCTCTGTGGTGATGGATTCCTGTCTTAGCCGTGCTGCTCTACCTCTGAACCCCAAACCCAATGTGAATCCCCCATCCCTGCAACCTGCTGGGTCCTGTGGCTGGCAGCAAGGGGGCTTCTCAGTCCCTCCTGAAAGAGTCACAGCCCCTCACAGCTCCTCAGGGAGCACCAGGTGGCTACAGGGATCATAAGTTTGGGGACAAGCTCTATCTATCTCCCTCCTGCTGCCCCATAGCTGACTCCTGAGACCAGACCCTTGCAGCATCATGCAGCAGCACAGAGGTTTTGCAGGTTAAAACACACAGCTTTTGACATGGGAAGATGCCAAGCTCCCAAGCCTGGCTGAGGCTTCCTCTGCTTGCGTATTGTTCCCTTCCACCTCCCCTTTGCCCTGGGGGAAGGAGGAGGCCCCAGGTAAGGTAAGGTTAGTGCTCCCCCTGCCCCACTAACCCTAGCAGCTGTACAAGGTCCTGTGTGGGAGGGAAAACCAGACATTTCTCCCCTCAGTAAGGCTTTGGCTGAGCCGACAATGCGTATTTAAATGCACAAGAGCATCTAAGCTCGTCTCTCATTTCTTGACATTTCCAGAGACTCCAAGCTGTCTTCAATTACCAGTCTGCAATTAGCTCTTCCTAAATCCCCCAATGAGGCCTAGCACTCTTAATCAATGAAACACAAGGGAGGAGGGGAAGAACATGGCCTTGCTGCAGCTGGAAGCATTTTAGAAGGCTGAGGCTTGAGGCTGGAAGGACCCTGAGAATGTCTGTAGGGGAATCTGCAGGGTGGGAAACCTCCATCATTGCTGGCAGGTTGTTCAGCTCTATTTAGGAGACTCTGTAATGCCTCACATCTAGGGGTAGGGGGGCACTGGACAAACACCCCCCTGGCTCAGGGCAGAGACAGCCAGCATCAGCATTACCCTGTGATGCTGCAGACACTTCTTGCCAGACTGTGGCATTCTGCTTCATCTCACTGTGCCTCAGTTTCCCTTTCTGCAAAATGCTGATAGAGGAGAGTCAGGGCTCCCCCAGCAGCCCTGTTGGAGCTCTGAGGGTCCATCTCCACCCCTGTAAGCCAAAGTCAGAGCTACTACCTTCTCCAGCACCAGACATGGATATAGCCAAATTTGGGGTGGGTCGAGAGTGTGTTTTGGCCCAGACAGCTCACCACAAGGTCACATGAATGTCAATATAAAAGCAGGGCAGGAGCACCCATTAGGGACAGGGAGAAGGAGAGCAGCACCGGTCTTGATGGGTTTACGCAGCCACAGAAAAGCCTTGCACAGCACCCTGCCAGGTCAGCCCTCGTCATGGGGACATCTGTGCTGTCTTCCTGGCAGCACAGCTTTGCTTGAATGAGCCAGATTGGGTCTAATTAGCAGCTCTGCTGATGCACACAAAGGTAGAGAGAATCCAGCTTACCCTCCATGACCTGCAGAGCCAGCACAGCTCTTCCCAGCTGAGAGACGAGCTAGATATCCTGGCAAGCACTGAATGCAGACCCCAAATGGAGAGTGTGTGCTGTGGATCCTGCTAAAGAAGCCCCAGCAAATTCAGCAGCCTGCAGCATAGCAACGAGTTATGAGACAGGCAAAGCCTTCCCCTTCTCCACCCCTCTCCCTGGGGGTCTGCAGAAGCACAGGGCTGGTAACTGGGCTAGCAACACAACTCCCACAGCCTGCTGCTGCCACGGAAAGGAGCCTAGCCCTGCAGAGCAGACAGGAAGGAAGGAAGCAGTGAAGCATAGCTCTAGGGAAAAAAAAAAAAAAAAATTAAAGGGTGAAGATGATATGTGCTGTGGGATCCTGGTTAAATTCCATGCAGCAGACAGGCATCAGGCATTTCTATGTGAAATGGAGGAGGCCAGGAGAGTTCACAGGGAGCCAAGGGGCACTTGGGTGGGCCAGGACTGGCCTTGGGCACAACAGACAGGGGTAAAATTCTGACTCATGACTCATACCAGGGAGTAAAACCTTCTCCAAGAACCTCTCCCTGCCTCATACCTCTTGGGGAGGAGAGGGGGCATGACTGGGAGCTTGACGTGCCCCCACCAATCCCCCTTGCACCCCTTTTTTCACAGCCCATCAAGTCCAGGGAGCCACCACCAGGCCCGTCCAGGCCGCCTCTTTATTCTCCAGTGAAGCAAAGCAAGAGGAGAGGGCCCCCCCCTCCCATATCAGGCCCCCTCCCTCCAGGCTCCCTAGGCCTCCTCTGGCACAGACCCCTTTCCCCGCAGCAAGCCAAGGTGTGTGTATTGGGGAAGGGGGCAT
>NW_009710413.1:3382-3598 GCF_000703405.1 Apaloderma vittatum | reverse complement strand
CGAGGTGGAAGGCAGAAACCCTCACGCCTGTGCTTAAATCCGATTTTTCTCTCTTTCAGGCGAAACATCCGTAATTTTTAGATCGAAACTTGAAAGATAAATCAAAATGGACCTTAATAGACTAGGTAAAATATACCCCTGCACGTTTATAAAGACATATTCCTATGCTGTGTAGATAATAACGCACGCTGTTCACCATCTGTATCTTTTAGAGTA
>NW_009710413.1:0-3347 GCF_000703405.1 Apaloderma vittatum | reverse complement strand
ATTATTAATCTTTGAGCTTTATCTTGTTCCCAGAACCATCCTTGCCTGATGCTGAAACGTTGTCACGCATCTATGAATTTATATAGTGCTTTTCTGCATAAATAGATAAAGCACGCTCAGTCAAAGAAAGGAATTGCAAATATATTTATACCGTGCTGTATTGTATATATAGATATGTAGCCGTGAAAGGAAATGTTATGTAGTCTGATATTTTTCACTGAAACCTAATTACTGCCCAATACGGCCCAACGACTGATTATTATTTTGTAGGTGAGGAAAGCATTTTTGCAACATTGTAAGACATTACTCGTTTTAAATAAATGCCCCTATAAAATTCAAGCCAGCCTCCCACCCCTTGGATCAGTTAGGTTAGATGCAACAAAAGATAGCGGTACAGTCGGTGATTCTTACCCTGTGGCTCCTTTAGCCACACGAATTACACTTAGAAAAATGTTCAAAGAGAAGAAATTTGGCATTTAGTCCCCCTCCCACTCCGAAGAAATAAAAATACAGGCGATTTTGCCCCCTTCCTTCCAGAAACCGTACCCAATCCCCTCTAGAGAGCCTGTAGGTTGCAAATAAGAATTTGTATTTTTGCATTTAAGATTCGCCCGACTGAAAGATCCTTCTGGAGGCAGAAGTAATTGATTTACCCAAGAATTTCGTGTCCTCTCTCCAAAGGTTTTGTTCCAGGTGGTTTTTGTATTAGACTGACCACAAGAAACAAATGTGCAGAATAGAGACACCCACACAGGTTTTACTCACAAAGCCTGGTTAAAGTCCAAACCTCTCTCTTTATTATTTGTCATCCTGCTGTTAATCCCAATATTTTCCAGAGCGAAAAAAAGAAATATATATAAAGAAAAAGAAAAGCCCTACCCTAAGGTAGGCACTGAGAAACAAAATAAAATCGGGCTTTTCCCACAAGCAGACCAGTCCTCTGCCAGCAAATTTTAAAAGCAGCTTTTTTCCTTGTTTACTTGCGTTTCTGGCTCTGCCTCTTTTCTCGGCCACATTTGATCTTGGAAAGAGCAAGAAGCTTTAAATGTGTTCTTAAGGGCCAGTAGCTGTCAAACCTTTTGGCGGCCAAGATTGATCGCGCGCAGACACCACCAGAGCTTTGTTTGGACTAAAAGCAAGAAAATTAAACCCCTTGCATTTTCCAACAGCATCGATATTTGTAAGGCATCCCTTCTGAGGGATTAAATGACAAGTCTCGTTCTATATTTTATTTAAACAAGCAACCACCAAAAAGCCCATTTAAACCCTCCCGGCCCCTCCCCTCCCCCTCTCTCCAATGCCTTCGCAGATATGCTGCATCTTGTGGGTGCATTAACTTAAAACAGATTTTTAAAATGCACTTCGTGCAGTATGGACGGAGACTGATCCACTCACTGCTTGGGGTCTTGTTTTCTTTCTTTTTCCCCCCCTTCTTCTTTTTCTTTCTTTTCCTTTTTTCTTTCTCTTTTTTTTTTTTTTTTAAATTACGAAGACACATGCCGACCTCTTTTTGGCGACTCCGAAAATAAAGGCAAACGGCACCGCATCGCGCTGGCGATGGTCCCTGGCTCCTTGAGGACGTCCCCCCGGCGCACCCCACCTCGCCGGGCACCCTGGGCACCGTGGGAAGGCAAGCCCCATCCGGGCTGCCCAGGGCGGCTGTGGTCATAGGATTCATCAGGCTAGTGATTGTGGCCATCATTGTCATCTCGCTCTCTCTCTTGCCTCAATCTTGTTGGAAAATTGTGCCCAAAGGAGCTAAATTCGGGACTTGCCTCGACCTAGCCCGGGCTGGAGACGGCGGCGGCGAGAGCCAAGCATCGGAGACGAGCGCCGTCTCTCAAGTCACAACCCCGCAGCATTTTCGCTCTGCCTGGCCCCATGAAAACAAACCCGCTACCAGCCCATAGATTTCCTGGTAATCGAAAATACTCACCAGACCCAGCCTACTACGGTTATTAAGCAAATTATGCCAGCAGACGGGAGTATCGTTTGCAAGCTAAGACACAGGATTTGGGGTTTTTTTAAAGAGGCAACAGCCAGACGCGTTTGCAGCCTCGCAATTTGGCTCTCCCAGAGAGTTATTCCTAGGGTTATGTTCTACGGTCCAATCCCGGGAAGCCAACTGGAGAGGGAAGTCACGAAGCACAAGGGCTGCTGCCTATGTGACTCTTCCCCTAGAAGCAAGGTTGCCGAGGAAGATCCTGTTAAACAATGACACGGCACCGGCGGCCAATTGTTCTCCGTACTGTACACTTGATAGCCACCAAAAAAAAAAAAAAAAGAAAAAAAAAAAAGGAAAAAAGAAAAAATCGGAAAAAAAGAAAAAAGAAAAAAGGGAAAAAAGGGGAAAAAAGATAAAAAAGAGAAACAAACAAGGGGGCAAAAAGGACAGAAAGAGGAGCCCATCGACGCTGATTCGGGAAGGAGAAACTAGTTTTGGAGGAAGTGGTATTCCTAGGAAAAAATCAAGACTCTGCTTCAGATTCCTGCCTGGGTGCAACTTCTTATGCCGGGGCCTGGCGGTGTCAAAACTTTGAAGATTAATGGATTACTTCGTTAATGACTCAAGGCGTCAGATTGAGGTGCTTAAATGATTTGTGAGGTGCAAAGCGTTTTCCTGACAGTCCCAAACAATGAGAGAAGAGTGTGCGGGTGGAGGCGAGGGAGGCAGCAGGCTGCAGGACAAGCAGCCACACACACACACACTCTCGCACACACGCACTCGCAGCCTCTCACACACATATCCACGCACACGCACCCGAGCCCCCACCCCCGATCATTTCAGATTAGGACGCCAAGGGGATAGATACTCGAGATATCATTTCCCTCTTTAAAAAAAGTGTAAATAAAGCCTTTCTGGCCCCCAATGAGGCGTTCCTTCCCGACTTTTTTGGATCAATCAAACAGACAGTGGCTTCTTTTGATTAAAGCCCAAATTGTCATTGGGCAGAGGCAATCATGTGACAGCCAATTCGGTCCAATTTCAACCTTGTCTCCATGAATTCAATAGTTTAATAGTAGCACGGTCCCCATACGGCTGTAATCAGTGAATTAGAAAAAAAACACCCCACCAGCGATCTTCTATGCTATATTTTTTTCTCCTCTCTCTCCTTTTTCCTGGGCCTTCCCCCCCCCGAGCCCCCTGAATCCGAGGGAACTTTTTCTCCGCGGGGGCTGCCAGTTGAAGGCCATGAATTTCGCATTTGAGCGAGAGATCGGTTTTATCAATAGCCAGCCATCGCTTGCTGAGTGCCTGACATCTTTTCCCCCTGTCGGTGATACATTTCAAAGTTCATCAATCAAGAACTCGACGCTTTCACACTCGACACTGATTCCTCCTCCTT
>NW_009710412.1:13380-13752 GCF_000703405.1 Apaloderma vittatum | reverse complement strand
GATGGCTGAGGGGAGAGGCTGCAGCAGGTACCATGGTGGCCACGGTGAGGGGAAGGCAGAAATGCCCCAAATACCCCCTGAAACATGTTTTGTTCCCAGCACTGGGAGGGGTGGTCACTTTCTGCTTGTTTTCTCCTGTATTTATTGCTCGAGTAAGAACCTCATTGCTTATTCAGTCAGTCCCAGCCATCTAAGGTGAGCTGTGATGAAAGCAAGCCTTTATTTTTTATTTTAATTGCAGAGATGTGGTGGCCTCAAGCACCTACCTGGTGTCATTTTGTATCGTGGAAGGCAGAGGATTGCCACAGCTGGATGTTTGACTCCAATGCACAGGTCAGCATTCATGACAGACCCGCTCGGCTGCCGCTCTAC
>NW_009710412.1:0-13349 GCF_000703405.1 Apaloderma vittatum | reverse complement strand
TCTGAACAAAAAAAAATGAGTTTCTTTCCAAGCAGATATTAACAGCCAGCTCCATCTCAAATAAACCCCATCAGTCCTTAAGAAATCCAAATCGACTCTAAAATTTTTGAAATACCACTGTGGGAATAGCAACAAGGCCCCAAGGGCATGTCTGAGTGTAGCAAGATCATTTAATTTAACTGAGGGGAAAAAAAAATTCGCAACTCAAACAGGGTTTTGCATTTTCTCCCTGCACAGTTGTGTCACTAGATGGCCTTCCAGACCCAACACAAACACGCCTGCACTCCGCATCTCCTTCAAGGAGGACCCTGCTTTGTGCAGAGGGCAAACAAAAAGCTAGAAAATCACATTTCTGCGACAGAGAGGAGGAGGGATGCGTAAATACCCAACAAAGTGTCTCGTAATTCAAATAATAATAAAAAAGCAGCCAAATTCACACTTATTTAAAGCTCACCGTTTTACTAAGGGAAAAGTTGGTGCAAGTGTGTAGAGTACAAAAGCTGTCAAAAAGATGCTTTATGAACTACAATCCTATATATCTTATCTGGAATGCAGTAAAAGCCATCAGCTCCTGTTGACTGTTGTGGTTGAGGGCATTCCAGTATTGCAGAGGAATGGTCCAGGAAAGAACTGGTTTACCCTGAAAAGATTTATTTAGAACTGGCTCAAAACCAGTGTCACTCTTTTTATGATACAATCAGCAGACAGACTTAGTAGTCTTGCTGAGTCCTGTAATTCAAGGGGTTTTTTTCAAGTCAATTATTGCCATAAAAGTTTTCTTTGGGATAAAAGTATTTTGTGAGTCTTTGTTAGGTTGGCTGTTTCTTTTGTTTGGTTGGGCTGGGTTTTTAGGAGTCTCACAGAGCAATCTTTACATTTGTCACAGCTTTGTTTCCTTTTACATTTTATAGTTAAGGAAAATTTTTAGACTTGTACACCTTCAGATTTGAGATGAAACAATATAAAACAAGTAGATTATAAAATCAGCTGCAAACATGCCAAATACTTTGTAATAATGGATGTTTTATTTGTAGTGAGTCAACTTAGTATTGATGAAATATAGCATTTCAGGGTCTTATTTATTTTTAATTAACAAGCACGCAGTGCTTTAGGCATATAACGTCCTATGCAAAAGTGTATTTTGCTGATTGCAAAAAAGTAAAATCTAATATCGAGTTTTGCCACTGATTTAAATGGAAGAAGATCCAACTCTCTATCAGTAAAATTCAAAACTAATAATGATTAATTGCAAGTGTCCTTCTCCTACTTCTGTTTTGGCCTGTGTATTGATTTTGGCACAAATCTGGTTTCATGATAAGCTTACGCATCCGCAGCTCAAGAGTCAATATGCATAAAGAGATTTCCAGTGAGCGTCCCAAAATCAAGGCCGTAGTGGGGTATGGTAAATATCCATTCCCAGTCTTGTTACCAATTTGTTGCTTTATGATTGTCAAGAAAATAATAGGACGAGCTGAAAGGCTAGCATGCTGCCTAGGAAAACTGCTGCAAGTTTATTATTTTTAAAAGACGCTTTAACATTTTAGATGGCATTGATGGATCATTCAGGTTAGTTATGTGGATACACAAAAAAAGATTCACAGATTAGGTTTAATACTGAAGCTATGACTTTTTTTGCAGTACAAGCTGATTAAATAAGTTGATACTCCCATTTCTCAAAATATCAAGCCCAGGGGAAAATACTTCCAACCTGCTGGCTGGAAGAACCCCAAGGTATATCCTTAGCCTGACCTCCTCAGGAAACAACACCAAGGTGCTTGTCCTGCCTATCTCCATCCCTTGCGATCTGCTCGAGGAAGTCAAGGAAACTGAGATCTAATATTAAAAGCTCATGAGTTTCATGACTAGAGAGAGTGCAGTGAGGGAAGAGAAGCATAATCTTCCTGCTCACAAAATGCTGTTTTAAATAGTAAATACAAGAACAGATTTGACAAAATCTGGTTAGTTACGTTCTTCTGCTTGGAGGAACTCTGAATACTGTAAAAGTATTAGGCTCTATCATAGTACATGCCCTTTGGCTAAGAAGCACGGCTCACAATAATATTTCTAATGGAAAATACAACTGTTTTAGGTAAGCAAGGTCTCAGGCTACTAGTACTTCGAGGCCACAATGGCAGAGAGGAGTAACACTACACACCATCTGCTGTATAGTCATATTATTAGTTTATATAGTAATATAAACTAGACAAGAATGGGACCCTGTTCCTCCTAAATGTCTTTAGAACTGTGCTTTTGAAATACACTTAAGATTTTTCATCTTGATAATACAGACCCCAGCTTTACAAAGGCTTAAACATAAACCTAGCAATAAGAACAAGTAGCCCCACTTATGTCAAAGAAAATATTCATAAACTTAGTTAAGAATGTGCATAACTAGACAGAGCCTTAAATATTTATTTTTTTAACATTACCAGTGATATTAATTATTTGTGTTTTCAGCAATGAATTCCCACCACAGCACTTACATAAAGAGCAAGAGACACTACCCTGAAAAGTTTATGACGTGAAAGACAGACCCTAAAGAATGGGACTTACTTACCATGTAAGTAGACCAAATTTTGGATAAATTTCAGCTGTTATACAAGGGCAACAATTGTCTGTCTTGGGTGCAGACTCTTACTGAAGAACAATCTCTGCCCCACAGAACTTGGTGTGAACTGACAGGGCAGATGGGGAAGGGGAAGCTGTAATGTAGGAGAGCAGAACTGTACCTTGCACACACAAAGAAGTTAGGGGTGGCAATATCAGCGTAAGAGGAGAAGCCTATGTCAAAGCTGGATGTATATTCAAGGTAATTCAATTTATTTACAGAACAACTGTGCATTTTTCGCAGTCACGTTTTTGCTCACAATTCCGAGTCTCTTTCGACTCTTGCTCAACCCTGGAAATAGCTTTTTTCAAATTCAGAGCTCTGTCTCCTTGACTGTCAACCACTTCTCAGTATGCGTTTCTGTAGTGGTTCTTGCTGTTTCTCTTGCACATGCAGAGCTCCACCATCTGGTCCTCATGGCCTGATATTTTGCACACCCGCCCCCACCCTGAAAAATCCCTTGGGCCACATGATTCACCGTCTATTCAGACCTTGCCATGTGCCTGTTTTTTGTGTAGTAGCCCCTACTGATGTAAATCCCTTGTTTCATAAAGGCTTTCAATTGCCTTTTTCACTGAAGGGCAAGGTGGCTGTGACACCTGCCAGTTGCTTAGACGTTTAACCCAACCTAAAACATTATTACATTGTTGTTTGGCTGAGCAGGAATTATATTTTTTTCCCAGTGGGAAACTTTAACTTTCTAGACTATTAAGTAATGTGGAAAAATTATATTTCAATACGAAAATTTCCTTTCTGCTTTTTCATGCCTTAGGAACATAGTTCCTGTTTCACTTGGCTCAAGTAGCTGAGGCACTAAATCAAGGCAAGAATCTCTCAGTAAACTCTACATAAAATCTGTCCAGATGCCACCATCGAGTTGAGAGGGCTATGAAAGAAAACAGGACAACGCTCTGCAACAGGAGATGTTAGCCAAATTAGGCACAAAACTCAGCAAAGTCAGGCAGCAAATATTCTGGCATTTTGATGTAGTTTGGGCAGATTTTCTTCATAAACCACACACCAACTAATACCTAGAGAGCAGCTATTTATAGGGAATACATACTATTTCTTGAGTTATTTTCTCTCATATCCTTTAAATCAGGGGTGCCAACTATGTGGGCCAAAATGGCCTACCTGATGTACGCATGGTGGGCATGCTTTATTTTGAGTTTCACCTTTCATTAAGAACCGAGTTCTTGGCTTTGAGGGGGAAAAATGCCCCATTTTACAAATTTGTGTGCAAATCAACACGGTAACATCTCAGCCTGATGCACTAGGTGCTTAGAGGCAGTTTCAATCTTCTGTCCCTCACTAAAGTGCGAGTTCTCGATCCAAGTTGGGTTGTAAAAACTGGGTAACACAAGGCTAAGATCATCCTATGCTTTTCTGGAACATCAGACACAATGACTGATCTCTGAAAAGCATGAAATGAACAAGCTAGTGTCTGCCAACACCACCATCACTCTGCCTCCGCCGATCTGGGCGACGTGTGTGTCTCCCAGATGTGCTGGCACGGCTTCACTGAGCGATGGGGAGGAATTTGTCAACACAGGCTGGCAGAGCTATCGCAGTGATGCTGGATCTCATCCTCTACCTCTGCGCTGAGAAGTGAATCTGGAGATTCACCGGTTGAAGGAGTACATGAGCTAATAACAACCCTGGCTGCATAGTCTGGTCTCTTGTTTGTAACCCACAAATAGTGCTTCATGCTAATAAGTATAAATACGTGTGCCCGCCCGCAATAAAGCGAATTCCGTTTTCCACGATCTCGGACTTCGTGCGTGCTTCTTCACAACCAGCGAGACAAGGATTCAAAACTCCCTGTTTCAGGCGACATCTGTGCGTTGTGTTTGCACTCACAGCTGTGCTTGGTTGTACCATGGGAACGGTCAGAAGCAAAGGGGTTCAGGAGCGATGCACGGGCTCGCTCGTGGCTGAGTGAGAGCACAGGACTCTGCTACAGTTCTGCTTGAAATTAATCAGCATCAGATGCTTTCCTGCATCCAGATCTGCAGCAGAGTATACATCCCATCAGGAAAGAGGCAAAGGGGCTGTAAATAGCTTTCCTTGCAACACAATGTTTTTACCCAGTATCCAATCCAACCCTTTAGTATACACCCCTAAAATCCCTCTGGCTTATGCCTTCCTGTGTCTTCATTACCCAAGTCTCCACCTGACACAGCAAGCACCGAGACGTTATTTCTTTCAAAATCAGAGCACTCTCTGCTACATCTGCTTTCTTCATATTACATCTGCTGCCTTCTCCCATTCCCAACGTACTTAATTCCTGATGGAGAGAGATATTTTCTTTTAATGTACTTGCTGGTTTTTAGACAAGGGAGGACTGAAACTGGTAGGAGCATGTATGTTTATTGGGATGACCACAGCACCAGAGCAGGAGTTCCATTCAGCTTCGTTACACAGCAGGGATAAGTATGGAGTAGGTGAGTCCACTTCTTGTCTTGAAAGTGGATAAATGAGTCTTTAAAGTGGATAAATGAATCCTTGAACTAGTTAGTAGAAAAATATATACTGGGAGCTTGTTTGCACTTAGTTCTGATAGTCAGGTGTTTCGTCCTTCAGGATGTTTAGAAATAACAAGAGTGATTAGCTGAAAGACTCCTCATCACAGCCTCCTGTCCTTGAAGATTAAAACAGCCTGAAGAATACAGAAATCATACATACTAATTGCCAAAGGACTTGAAGTTGGCCAAAGATATGGGTGGCAGGGGGAGATTGTAACCACTGAGTCAATTCAAAACGAAGAAAACTTGCTTCCCACCCCTGCAGGAAGCATGCTTGCTAATCTACATGGAGAGTGAGGGTGATTTAAATATACCTAACCGATAATAGAAAGAGTAGTAATCACTGACCAGTAATTGTAAATTTAGGCGTGTTTATACTAATCAAGTAACAACATAAATACATTGTAGTTTCTCAGTGCGGTATGCTAGTTTCATCTAGCATTCAAACTTGTGCAACATTGTCAATAAACCAGTATCTCTCTCTCCCAAGCACGTGGGGACTGCCTTCTTGCACACCCGGTGAAGAATCTGCATTTCGGACAACACACTGTGTGGATGGCCAAATCTGGGTTACTTTCCCAACTTTTGTTGGTTGGTAGATTCCACTAAATCTGAAATGTGTGGAGTTGAACTGTTTTGTGAGTCTTTTGAGAGCCTCAAGTTTAAATGATTGCTAAATACGCTTTCCACTGTGTGAGTGACAATGCAACCTGGACAAATATGTGTTTTTTAGAGCCATTAGAAGAGTTGGGCTTTGATCAGCACTTTATGGCTGCACTGACTGTGCAACAGCTGTCACTCCTGCACATGGCCCAGGCAGGAAGCTCTCAAACCTTTTGGACGAGAATGTGGAGCAACAGGGACTATTCATAGGAGAAAAAACGATGGCACCAACATAAAAAAAGGCAGTTAGTGTGAAGTTTGCGTTCTCTCCACTAGTATTTGTGCACGCTTCCTACAGGAAGGGAGCAACTGCAGACTGAAGAGATGATAAAATTCTCCGTTTATATCCCTACGGGAGACACCATAATTTCTGCCTGTTTCTTTGTTGAGTGCTAGATGTACGGAGGGAGCTAAGCAGGAAGAAATTGCTCTGTCGTTGTCTGGCTGGGAAGGTGCTCATACATAGAGATGTAGGTTTGGCATGTGCCAGGGAGGTTTGTGCCTTGTCAGAGCATCGCTAGATAAAGGACAGGCCAAGACTGAGTTTATCCCAGACCTTAGAGTAGCCACTAACCCAGTCAGAGCAAACCTTGCAAAGAAACAGCAACGCTCAGAGCAGGCTAATTAATAACCTGAGGTGTTGGAAATAAATCCAGTTGTAATTGTGTCATGTTTGCTTTAGAGCTGTGATTTTCGTCCTGTGCCAAGCTTGTGGGAGCTGGACGGGTCAATGGTGCAGAGTGGCCTGGCTGGAGAACCTTGCTGTGAGTCACCAGAGCAGGTCAGGAAGCTCTTTGAGCAATAGCAGTGGTGGCGTGGCCCGGTGTGCACAGGCACGTAGAGAGCAGTGACCTGCCAACACTGCTCCAGCCCATGGGTCACGGCCAAATGCAGACTGGCACGCTGTCCTGCACAAGCTCCACACTGCTGTCCTTGATGGCAAGTTTTCTGTGCGTGCCTCCCTTCCTACGCGTTTCACCCTTCCTGACTCTCCTCATTAACAACAGGCACAGTTTCTCACTGCTTGCTGGGATTAACATAGTAGCTCTGATTTCTTAAGGTGGGGTAACATTGTTCTAATTAAACTTACATCTCATGATGTGAAAAATGCCCCTACGTGAAAGGTAGCTGGATCTACTTGTCAGTGCCCCTAGAATTTTAATGGTCTTAGGAGTTTAACAATAGCATAGACAGGGCCTGTTCAAAGCTGCAGGACTCCAGACAAAAGGAAGAAGGAAGCAAATACACAGCAAAAAATTGATCCTGCTTTGGCAGGGGGGTTAGACTAGATGGTCTTTCAAGCTCCCTTCCAACCCCTACCATCCTGTGATTCTGTGATCCCTCAGAATCAGATATTAGACAAAAATCTTCCAAGTAGGAAACAGATCTGGTTGTGTATTTGTCAAGTCTTTTATCGGCTTGAAATACACACACACAGAGTCCAGAGAAAATCTTTTGCACTGTAGATCTGGGTGGGCACCTCTGTCTTCCTTTTAGGTCTCACTTTTGGACTCAGAGAAAAGTGTTCTCAGTTGAAAGGCCTCTCAAGCAAGTCAGGGCTGGCCACAGAGGAGGGCAACAGCTGTATGAATTCCACTCCCCACCCTCCTGTACAAAAGTGCCCCTCGATTCTCTGTCTGGAAGAGCCAGAGAGAGGAACATAGAGCTCCCGAGCTTCCCTGCCAGCTCTACTGGCATTTCCTATTATGCAGCCAATTGCATGTTACGCTGAGACCATGCAGTATTTTTTCATGTGGGCAGCTGAGCAGTGGTGGAACTAGATTCTCTTTTGGGAACAACCCCCCCCGCAGATGTTCACGACACTCTTTTTACACCCCTTATGCAACATGTCAAGCGTTTGTGATAATTTACTGCCACAGGAACCACTTCCTTGCTGCTGCTAACAGCAGCTCTTCCTGGACTGCTGGAAGGCATTGTGTGGGGAGAAGGAAAGACAACGTGCAGGGGAAGTAAGGGAACCCTGTTCTCCATCAGCACGTTCCAGAAGAGAGAGGGAGGAGAAAAGTAGCGAAGGTTTTGCAGATTTAGTGGAAAGTAACTTCAGTTAGAAATTAACAACAGCTTGCGCTCTTCAAGGTTAAAACAATTAAGCTATCTTAAGACTTACCTTGAAAAAAACAACTAAACAAAAAGCTAAAGCAAGTATAAAAATAAATTAGAAACTAGGCAGAGATAAGAACAGAGTCTACAGGTATCGAGTCTTAACAAAAGGCAAGGGCTACGTGGCGAGAACACCACAAATGGCAGGGGCTGAAATGTAAAACCTACAGTTCACTGCAAAACATGAAAGCTGCTGTTGTATTCCACACCTCCTCTTCCTGGGTGTAGCCGTCTCCACAAGGTGAAGGGCAGTAATGAATCAACCTCTTTCCCCCTATTCTTTTATTTTCTATTCAATTATTTGCAGGCTGTGCAAGTTCTGCTTTATTTCCCCTCCCCATATGCCACACTCCCCTCCTGGTTTTTTTTTATTCCGAACTCTGCATTTGGCTTCTCTCCCATTCCTTTCTCCTCAGTGTGTGCCCCCCGCTCTGCTAAGATCTGCTGTCTTTGTAAGCTCCACTGTGCACATATGCTGGCTCTCCCTCACCCCTCCCCGCCACCCCCTGCTTCTGGGCCATCGAGTGTCCCTTCGCTTCACCCCTAGCATTTTTGCCAGGGGGCCCATCAGCCAGCTGGAAAAGGAATGATTTTGCTATGGCCACCACTCTCATCTTCACGCTGCCGGCTCCTCTCCACCGATCAAGGGGAACCCATGTTGCTGCCGTAGTACAGCTGATTGGTAGCGAAGGCAAAGATGGCTCTGCAGCTGCTTAGCAACTGGGAGCTGCTGTTATGCAGCAGCGTAGGAAGGCAATGGCTGGCACAGCATTCGCTAATTCCGCACGTTCTGGCCCACTCGGCTGAAAACCGTGGCTTAGTGGACCAGCTGGGGCACCCTCAGCTGTCCTGTTGGAAAATAAATCAACATGGGGATCCTTAACTGCAGATTTGAGAGCGACAGCGACAATGTCAAGGGCAAAACTGTCTTGGTCCTGTGATCAATGTTGTTTGTGTTGCACCAGTTAGAAGAAACTGCTCCGATTTGTAAGCTAAAACCATTCCACTTGATCTCTGTCATCTGCTTTCTGCCTGCAACGATTTAATCCTCCATCACTTACAACGAGAATGCTCCCCGTGTGAGCTGCATTTGTTAAAAAGGCTCACAGGTCTCCAGCTACCGTGGCATCTAGACTGTTTAATGATAGGTGTCCAGACACACAAGCACTTTAATGCATAAATACCCTTTTAGATTACTTATCTAGATCTTCATTTCCTTTTGATGCAAGCTCTGTGAGTGCTCCGATTCTTTAAATGGTACATTCTTTTCATTCTTTTTTAAAAACCTGTACTGTTTAGGCCACAAAGCACTGAAGTGAAATGTTTAGTAATTTAATGGCTTTCGAATCTTGATTAGAATTGCCAGCCTTCTCGATTTATTTAATGATTTTTAGAAGCTTGAAAGTATTCTAAAAAATACTCATTTGTACATTCTGATGAGATCATAGCGTTTCAATAGCAGCTGCATTTCAATAGGCGAGAAACAACACAAAACATTCTGCAAGTCAGGTGTTAAAACAGCTTCTTTATTCCTTTATAGTTCAAGAATGATTCGATCTCTGAAAGCACTCACTGCCTATCTCACAGAGGTGGCTTTGTCATAATACTAGCAGAAATCAAACGAACAGATACAGTTTAAAAAGAAACCCAAAAAAACCCAGCTCTGGCAAATATCCAACATGTCCATCAAAGGCTGTATGGATCTTAAAAAAAATAAGTGTTTGTTCCACTACTGGGTACCCCCGTACATCTCTTTGCACTCAGGCAGCTGAACGCCACAGCAGACCAGCGATTCCTGTCATCGTTCAATGCCTACATCCCATGCATCCTCAGAGCGTGCTGGGACACAGGTGAAATCTGTCAGGAAGCTGCTTATTTTGGTGGAGAAATTCCCTAGAGATCATCTGCTGTTCTTAGGAAGAAATGAAAAACATCATGGCCAAAAAAAACCTCAACAGGCAAATACCCTGCTCATATTCCTACTCAATATTCCTTTGATATTCTTAGCCTGGCTTCCTAAAAATAAAAGTCTAATGCGACTGTGTCGTTTTATGCCATTTTCCCTCTCCTTCCTCCAATCTCAATCAAATGTGGCAGTGGTGAATCCCAAACATATTTAGGTCTTTAAAGACCAGCTGAGTAGAGCAGTAGCAGAGGCACCACTCTGGTTTCGCAGAAGGGAGGGCAGAACTCAGCCCTCACCCGTACCAGAGGGAAGCACTGCTACCGCGTTGGCCTCTGCAGAGTTTCTTGCCAGCATGTTACCCCTTGTCCAGACAGACAGGGCAAGTGAGAGTGGGAAAGAGCTGGAAGATTTGTTGGAGGACACTCCTGGATACAAATCCATGGGAGACAAACCTTCATGAGGGAAACTGGTTTAAGAAATTGCAAGGTTTGGTGGTAAATGGCGATAGCACTAGCAGGAGATTACTGTAAAAGAGCTGGCGTGCCATACTTCAACCCCCGTGAAGCATTTACGTGTTAATGAGTAGAAAAATAGAAGCACAAGAAAGCATAAGCAAATGGATTAGACTCCATCTCACACAAAGGTCTCAAAATATAGTTGTAACCATCCTGTCCTAGAGCTGTGATCCTTCTTTTCTGGGTCCTACAACTGCCTGTTTTGGGTCCTGCACTATTTAAAGGCTACATTATAGCCAAGCAAATGCTGCAGTGTGCCTCCTGGCTCCCTTCCAGCTCCTAAACTGGGCTTCCTTCCCATGAAACTGGGGTGTGGCAAGAGGATGGTGTACATCCAGACCTCCTCCTGACACAGTACTGACACGGCTGAGGTGTACGCACACCCGGAACCAGGAAACTCCTACAGCGGATACAGAAGCAGTTGTTTATCTGGAAGAAAATATAAAATCATTACCAATCAAGTTTGTAGGCGACACTCAACAGTAGAAGGAGGGGGTATTAAAAAAATAAAAAGGCCACTGCAAGCAACAATGCTGTCTGCAGTAGTCAGACAAGTCCTGAAAGCCATATGTGCAGAACAAAGAGCACAAACCAAGAGGACAGGATTGCCACTTCAAGAAGGAGCAGATCTGAAAGTATTTCAGGAGCCGTGCTGCGGGACCAGCTGGCCAGGAGGGCTGTTGGCACGGGTCCAAGCACTGCTGATCGCTCTGTCCCCTTCTGACCAGATAAAAATGGTGAAAAACTGGAGCGTTCAAAGGGAGCCGCGACAGGAACGATTACAGGATTAGCAATGATGGACCCAAGCAGGAGCTCTGCAAGCCTGCAACAGGAATGTTAAATGTTCAGTTGATCAGCCTGTACGCAGCTACACGGGAAAAGAAATCTGGTAATGGAGCATTCCTCCGTCAAGCAGACCGAGATTCAACAACATCCAGAAACTGAAAGCAGAAACTAGACAAGTTAAAAAAGGTATTTTGATTTCTAGTCTGTCAGGTAGATTTTGATGGAAATGATTCACTAACTCTTATTCCACCCTCTCTCGCAGCCCATTTTAAGATGAAAATCTGATGTTTTCCTACAGCGCAGGTATGCTGTAGTTAAAATTCTTTCAAATGAGAAAAAGCAACAAATTCACAAAAATCTTATCTACATAATAAAGGAGGTCAAAGCAGACGAACCCAGGTCTCTTTTGTCCTTTACAATCTATTGATCTAGTTTCCTTGCACAAGCAGTGGATTGTGACATGAAAACCTTCCATATAAAGGGTCCTGTGTACAAGCCAGTCTAAAACAAAATGCTGTAAACAGTCACGATCATTGTTTGGCAGAACGGCTGCATATTTTTATTTCTCTTTGCCTCTCAATCTCATCTGCTCTTGGTGCAACACTTTGCCAAAGAAATTAAATCACCTCTTATTGATAACAGACAGTGGAATAATTAGCATACGAGTTTTCCACTCAACAATGCAGGGGAGGGACGCTGTGGGCAAGAACAAACCCCTTTACTTCAAGAATGTGCATAGAGTCACCACAAGCTGTTCAAAGGAAAAAAAAAATCTTTTTTTTTTTTTCCCTTTCCCCTGAAAGACCTCTTTCTTTCTCTAAAGAGTCTCATGCAGCAAACCAGGGTCAATCTAACTCGAGTACCAGAGTCTGGTTTGACCTTTCTGGGATTTAAACACTCTGTACCAGAACATTTAGGTTTTCAGATACGAGGTTCAGCCATGAAACCACCCACTCTGAGAGCGCAACCGATCTCAACTGCCTCGGTGACTTTTAAACTACATTGAACATTACAGTCATTCAGAAACTCTTAAAAACATGAAGAAATGTTCAGCTCAGACTTACAAAAACAATCTCCAGAAGTGCTGAGGACCCACACAACTCACTGGGTCCGCACGGCGGGCTCGCTGTACAACGCCTGCTGCCCCAGCAATTTCTGGCCCTGGTTCGCACGTACGCGGAGCCAGGCACGCGCTTCAGGACCTCTCCCAGCTGGAGCACTTCATGGATTCTACCATCGGGAACGGCCGTCCTGAACAATGATTAATTGCAGACAAAGATCACGGTCCATGGAAAAATGCGCAGAGAGGTGCAAGTCCAGACAAAGCTGTCTAAGCTCCCACAGTATTATGGTCTGGCTGAATCATTTCAAAGCCGGGGTTAGGCAGAGCTAGTTTGCTTCAGGATTGAACAGAACAACGTTAAGGTTTAAACGCAGATATTACAAATATCCAAACATCTATTTAAACATATATTTTAAATCCCAGGAAAGTTAATAGCCGATGCTGTTTAAATATGCTTTTTTTTAATCCCTTCACGTGCGGACTTAACTCATTCTGATGCAAGCTGCACAAACGTTTTCATTACAGTTCCAAAAAAAACCCTGCAAAACCAAGCACAGACCTACGCCATACTTTGCTCTCCACGTCGCCCACTTCGGCCATTTCCAGGAAGCTAAAACGCTTTTCGCCTCTACTGAGAAACAGCAGAGGAGCATTTTAATGGCGTTCAGCTATGAGCAACGCCACCGTGTCTTCCAACTTCACTAGCAGATAATTACCCAAAGCAATCGTAAACCAGGCAGGCTGCCGCAGTACCGGCCCGGGCGTTTCTGGGCGGTGTGGCCAGACAAGGAGCCGCTCGCAGGGATGGAGCGGGGAGGGTTGGCCGCCCTCCGCCATGGCTCCCAGCGCCACAGCCCCCACGGCAGGGCACAGAGCGCAGAGGTAGCTTTTGAAAGCCAGCCTGGCGGTGCAGAGACGGTATTTTCTTTTTTTTCCCCCTCCATGGAAACGTGTTATGTTTTGTGCGGACGCTTTTGTCGCTTGTTCTCGACAGAGCCTGACCCGGTGAGGAGCCGGGGGGAGGGGGGGAACGACAAGAAACGAAGAGATGAGCGTAAGCCCTCGCGTCGTTGCGAAAGGCGCAGGCTGCGGTGCCTCCTTCGCGGCAGCACCCTGCTCCCTTCACAGGAAAACACCCCTGAGCCTCGGCACATACCACAGC
>NW_009710411.1:0-1555 GCF_000703405.1 Apaloderma vittatum | reverse complement strand
CAGGTTTTTAGGAGGTTTCAGGAGATTTCAGGAGGTTTTAGGAGGTTTTAGGAGGATTTTAAGAGGATTTTAGGAGGTTTTAGGAGGCTTTTAGGAGGTTTTACGAGGTTTTCAGGAGGATTTAGGAGTTTTTCAGGTTTCAGGATGATTTTAACAGGTTTTTTAGGAGGTTTTAGGAGGTTTTTAGGAGGATTTAGGAATTTTTCAGGAGGTTTCAGGAAGATTTTAATAGGTTTTCAGGAGGTTTTTGGAGGATTTTAGGAGGTTTTAAGAGTTTTTAGGAAGTTTTTAAGAGGTTTTAGGAGAATTTTAAGAGGTTTTAGGAGAATTTTAAGAGGTTTTAGGAGGATTTCAGGAGGTTTCAGGAGGTTTTACAAGGTTTTTAGGGGAGAGCAGGCAAGGCGGCGGCGGTGACGGGGGTGACGCCGTATCGGGAGGCACCTGCGCTGCACCACGGCAAGAGGTGGGTTTTTTGGGGGGTTTGGAGAGGTTTTAGGGGGTTTAGGGGGATTTTTTAGGAGGGTTTCAGGAGGTTTTTAGGAGGTTTTCAGTTTTTAGGAGGTTTCAGGAGGATTTTAAGCGGTTTTAAGGAGGTTTTAGGAGGTTTTTAGGAGATTTTAGGAGAATTAGGAGGATTTTAGGAGGGTTTTAAGAGGTTTTAGGAGGGTTTTAAGAGGTTTTAGGAGGGTTTTAAGAGGTTTTAGGAGAATTTTAAGAGGTTTCAGGAGGTTTTAGGAGGATTTTAGGAGGTTTTTAGGAGGTTTTATGAGGTTTTCAGGAGGTTTCAGGAGGTTTTCAGGAGAATTTTAAGAGGTTTTTAAGAGGTTTTTAGGAGGTTTTAGGAGGGTTTTAGGAGGTTTTTGAAGGTTTTCAGGAGGTTTTAGGGGGATTTTAAGAGGTTTTCAGGAGATTTTCAGAGTGTTTCAGGAGGTTTTTTAGAGGTTTCAGGAGGTTTTAGGAGAATTTTAGGAGGTTTTAGGAGGTTTTTAGGAGGATTTAGGAATTTTTCAGGAGGTTTCAGGAAGATTTTAATAGGTTTTCAGGAGGTTTTTGGAGGATTTTAGGAGGTTTTAAGAGTTTTTAGGAAGTTTTTAAGAGGTTTTAGGAGAATTTTAAGAGGTTTTAGGAGAATTTTAAGAGATTTCAGGAGGTTTTACAAGGTTTTTAGGGGAGAGCGGGAAAGGCGGCGGCGGTGACGGGGGGGACGCCGTACCGGGAGGCACCCGCGCTGCACCACGGCAAGAGGTGGAGTTTAGGGGGATTTTTAGGAGGATTTGTGGAGGTTTTTAGGGATTTTTCAGGTTTCAGGAGGGTTTTAAGAGGTTTTTAGGAGAGGCGGCGGCGGTGACGGGGGTGACGCCGTACCGGGAGGCACCCGCGCTGCACCACGGCAAGAGGTGGAGTTTAGGGGGATTTTTAGGAGGATTTGTGGAGGTTTTTAGGGATTTTTCAGGTTTCAGGAGGGTTTTAAGAGGTTTTTAGGAGGTTGTTGGAGATTTTAGGGGGATTTTAAGAGGTTTTAGGAGGTTTTCAGGAGGTTTTAGGGGGATTTTAA
>NW_009710410.1:0-256 GCF_000703405.1 Apaloderma vittatum | reverse complement strand
CTGGGCAAAGCATTAGCAGGTTAGGGAGGCACAGTGTTGTCACGGAGCAGACTATGAGGGGCACTGCGGGTCCTGCACATCCTGTGCACGGCAGAAAATGCCAGCAAACAGCCATGCTGCTGCCTCCAGACTGCTCTGGGCAGTCCAAGCCGTCCCACGTCTATACCTGATAGATCGCCCGGCTGCAAGGGCTCTGCTAGGAGTGGCTCAGCTGGAGACACGCCGTCAGGCGAAGGGGTCGGGAGGGAGAGAGGGG
>NW_009710409.1:0-214 GCF_000703405.1 Apaloderma vittatum | reverse complement strand
TATATATATTTATATAATATATAATCTTAGTTAACTCAAGTATATACATTGTATAATAAATAATGCTTATAAAAAGAGAAATTTTCTGAATATAAAATAAAAAAAAATCGGCCTCTACAACTTTATACAAAACTTTGGATAAAGCGGATTGATGGAAAAAGATCTTCCATTCAGTGCTAGGATACCTGGCTACAGTAAAATAATTACAAGGCAA
>NW_009710408.1:0-990 GCF_000703405.1 Apaloderma vittatum | reverse complement strand
AACCCGGTGATGCCGGCGGCTGAGCGCACGGTGGCCTGGGTGTCCAACATGCCCCACCTCTCGGCCGACATCGAGAGCTCCCACATCGAGCGCGAGGAGTACAAGCTGAAGGAGTACTCCAAGTCCATGGACGAGAGCCGGCTGGACCGGGTAGGGACCACCGACCCACCCACGAGGTGACCTTGGTGGACCTCGGGTCGCGGGGACCCGTGTGGCCAAACCCCAAGAGATGATTTTGATGGAGCTAAGTCCTGGGAACCAACGTAGCCAGGCCCCGGGAGATAGACCCCAGTGTTTGGGCGTCACCGTGGGGGGTCTCAGGTGTCACCATGGTGGGCTTCCAGGTGTTTGGGTGTCACTGCAGGTGGTCCAAGGTGTTTGGGTGCCACCATTGTGGGGACTCAGGTGTCACATCGGGTGTTTGGATGTCATCTCAGTGGGTATCCAGGTGTTCCGTCATGGCCGTGGTAAGGCCCTAGATGTTCAGACATGACCATGGTGAGGCCCTAGATGTTCAGACGTGACCATGGTGAGGACCTGGATGTTCAGACATGACCATGGTGAGGCCCTGCGTGTTCAGACATGACCGTGGTGAGGCTCTAGATGTTCAGACATGACCATGGTGAGGCCCTAGGTGTTCAGACATGACCATGGTGAGGACCTGGATGTTCAGACATGACCATGGTGAGGCCCTAGGTGTTCAGACGTGACCATGTGAGGACCTGGATGTTCAGACATGACCATGGTGAGGCTCTAGATGTTCAGACATGACCATGGTGAGGCCCTAGGTGTTCAGACATGACCATGACGGGCACTTAGGTGTTCCATTATGACCACGACGAGGACCTAGGTGTTCATCTGGGGCGTGGGCGGGTCTTGGGGTGCCCTCCATCGCCCTGCAGTGTGGGCTGTGGCAGGTGAAGGAGTACGAGGAGGAGATCCACTCGCTGAAGGAGCGGCTGCACATGTCCAACCGCAAGCTGGAGGAGT
>NW_009710407.1:0-3854 GCF_000703405.1 Apaloderma vittatum | reverse complement strand
GCCAGGCAGCTCTCCAGCCACACTGAGAAAACATAACAAGGAATTTAAATCTTGAGACATGGATGCTTTAAAACGGCTGTTTATTTACTACAGTGAAATATTAAAACACAACCACCAACTTTCTATGGAAACAATAAAAGTGCAAATGTATTCTGACATTAAATAGGAAATGAATTTATAAACGTTTCATTAAAATGGGCTGACACTTTGAACCTATAAACACTTTTTTTAAAAAAAACAACAAAAAATTCCAAATAGCAGCTGAACACTTTAGTTTAACCTTTGGTCTGATTATTAACCAGCAAAAAATAGTTGTACCAAGTATGTCCATTGCAAACAGACACTTAAAATTTAGATTTCTCTGCAGAGATTCAAACTCGAAAGAGGAATGTTTCTGAGATATTTAGTCAGATAAGAAATAATGATGTCTTTGAGAAACACACAGCATTTTTTAATACAAAATGAAGTCACATACATGCATTTTGGTATTGTAGACAAACTTGTCCTCTTGCAGGTGTGACTCCTCTTCCCAATCCAAGTTCAATAAAAACAACTTAATTTGCACAGAGTCTTTGCAAAATTAGTTTGCAGGTAAAGAGAACCAAGAACCACACCAGTGTTAAATAACACACTCCTCCTTCTGCCTTTGTGTTTCAGGTCACACACACAACTGCTGAATCTATGACATGTTGTAACAGTTGCGACCTTAACAAATTTGTATTCATAACCTTGCTCTGTGTACAGCATTCACCAGCTGGGAGAAGAGGGAGAAGGCGAAAGGCCCACGGGATTACTCCTGTAGGTCAAGTTCTCCGTACACCTCCCTGCAGATAAGTCCCTGTAGCAGCTCCAGCGTGCTGCAGGTACCAGAGCTGTCACGTCTGTCGTGGAATAAGATGAATACTGTAACAGAACCCAACTTTTATCAGCTCCTTTCAATGACCATATTCATGAATGCACGCTTTATAGCAGATAAAGAAAACACACTCAGTATCTCAGTTGTACCTTACAGTTGTACAGAGTTGTACAAGAAGTACAAGAGAGCCGTGAGTTAGTCAAAGAGATATTCTCAGACCTCCCACCAAGCGGAGGCACGCTGCCCTACAGGCAGGAAGCCCCTCTCCTCAGGAAAGCTTGCCCAAGCCTAAGGGTAAAGCAAATGTGTATGTTTTCTCCCATCACCAGCAATCACAAAAATGCCTTGCTGAGCAAAAACTCACACTGAAGATCTGCCTACGTGGCTAATAAACTGAGGGTTGGCCTCACTGCTCAGGCCTGATGAATTCAACCACTTTGGAAATGCTGTCAAAACCAACTCCACTTAAATCCCTTCTCCCTACGCTCCAATTCCACCTTGCTTTCCATAACTCTCCTCCAATTTTATCCCCACATCCTTTGGCTTGTTTGCAGCGCATCTTCTCTGAGAGTTCACCATCATTCTCACTCACCTCTCGGTCCCACTTTCATTTTCTAAACTATTTATACTTTCCACCATCTCCTTGTCACATGTTTCCTGATGCAACTGCCTTTTCCTGGCATTTCTACATTTTCGTGAGAAAGTCCTTACCAATTTTATTAGAGATTTCCATGTACTGCAGCAATACCAAATGCACACCAAACGTGCATCCCTTTTCAAAGAAAAGATCACTTTTCAGGGACAGGGACACAGTGATGTAAAGCAATAGCTGACTGAAATGGTTAAGGTGCCAGAATTAACAGTTCAGGCAGCTGCAATACTCTGGGCTGGTCATTTAGTCCTTTGGGAAAAAGAGTGAATGGGTTCAATGGCAGCACTGCACCTTATTTGAAATACTAAGTAACATGAATCTGCAAAAATAGTATGTATCATGGACTACTACCAAAAAAAATAAAAATCAGAACACCAAGGTTGCTCACTTGGCTTTAAATACCACGTGCAAAGCACATTTGATCAATACTACCTATAAATACGCTATTTGTATTTGTAGAAAGAAGCACAGTGCTTCATATACAAAAATAACCCAACTTGCGGGTATAACCTAGGCTATAATTACCTGAAAATAAGACTGCAAGAGCAGTTAAAAAAATAGACAGAAGTAGGCAAACATCTGCCTAGGGAGTGTTTCCATTTAGAAAAATAGATTTTTATAAAGCTTCATACATTTTGAAAATGCTTGTTTTGTGCTCCGATGCACAGACCGGGGATAAAGCACACTGGTGTCTCTATGTACATCATGGGGAGGAGGAGTACGTTAGTAACTTCAAGTTATCCTAAAGCTTCACATAAGTTACACTCGGTCATTTACAATTCATCTGACTGCTCACCTAGGGCACAGAACAGTGGGTAACAAGGCACGTGTTCAGCTTGCGGAGGGCCAGTAATTCAGCAACACATTTTGGGTCTTAATACATCAAACACTTGAGCAGGTGACCCAATAAACCAGAGATTTGAAATTTTCAATTTGCTGATGCCCAGGACACATCAGGTTCCCATACACCAGGTACATGCACTGGGAGACACTTGCTGAGCCAGCTGTGTTACAACTCACCTGGTTATTCCAGTGATGGGGACGTAACCAGGTGAGAAGTGGAAAGCATCTGGCTGATGTTTATACTGAGAGGACACCAGAATCCATAACCTAAGTTTGCCACTGTACCATGCATCAGTGCTAAAGAATTTTGATGTACCCTGAAATATTTCACTTCCTCCTTCCCACAAAAATATAACAATTTGCTGCAGCACAGCACTAGAAAAAAACCCATCAGATTATTTGGTCCAAACACTGCCACGATCAGACAACCGTTTAGGCAGTCATCCAAAAATCCCACCAAACTCCTACCAGAGAGCAGGAGGGCGCAGCAGTCAGCTTACAACACTGAGATTTGGGCTGGCTTAAGGTTTGTTCCAAAAATTAACACAGAATTTCTTAGTTTTTTGTTGTTGGTCCTTGAGGTAAAGCAAATCCTAAGAAAATAATACTTGAAGTCAGAAAAAAACCCCAACAAAACTCAACAAGAGCCCACAAAGGAACCACAGAATAAAGGTTTCCCTTGGGATGATTCAAACATCATTCCTGTAACAAAACACTAATGCCTCCTCTATAGCAATATTTAGCACAGCCAATTATCCTAAAAAGAAGGCCTTTATGAAAATAAAGTGCTATTTGTTTCCTTTTACCTATATTTCAATCCTTCAGTAAAGCCTTCAGGTGAATCCAGAAATGTGCAACTAGATTCTTCATACTGTCCTCAGAGAGGTTTCACTTCTTCCCTCAATTTTTATGTTAACGTACATATTATATTTCTACTCAGCACAATGTATTTGATTACACAGGAAATTTAAACCATGTCATTGAGCATTTCAAACCGTGATCCACATCCACGCTCTAGTGCTCATTGCATTTTAAGAGCATCTTGGTACATTGAGGGGAGGTTGTTTGCACTTCAGGATTTTTAAATCCCAAATGGATTTTGTATCACAAAAAGCAAATTTCAGAAAAAGGTCAAGTTTGCTGCTAAGACAAGTTAACATCGATTTCCAGAAATATCAGCTCAAGCCTGTTAAAGTCAGGTTTGCAGAGTCGATCAAAAGTTAACGCTTCTCAACTAAGGCACTTCCCAGAAACTTCACCATTTTCCCATGACCAACCAACGACATTAAAAAACAACACAAATTCATTAAGTCTTGGCCCCTGGTTTCCTAGTTTTCTCAGGTCAGGGACAAAGCTACAGAACCACATTTAAACACGCCACACCTTCCTCAGGCAGACGCAGGCTCTCAATGGACCAACAGGCTGGCAGCTCGCTGCCCTGGCAGAGTCGGCAGGCGACGCCGGCTCACTCCCCCGGTGGCTCCTGCCTGGCCTCAGCGATGT
>NW_009710406.1:9505-10871 GCF_000703405.1 Apaloderma vittatum | reverse complement strand
TGCTGGAGAGCTGGCTCAGACATCTCCTCCCCGCAAACCCAGCTCAAAGGTACCTCTTGTAGGTCCTCCACGCGTGAGCCGTGGGTGGCCGCGGGAGCAGACGACACCGTATTTCCCTTTCCTGCAGCTGAAACTCGTCTTTGATCATCCTGGCTCTTCAGCCTGAGACTGAATGAAATTAGGATGGGCTTAAGCGAGAGGGGAAGGCAGGCTGAGCAAATCGAAATGGAGGGAGAAGCCGAGTGATCTGGAACCGCTGTCACAGCGCAAGAGCTGTGTCAGGTGCAAACATGCTGAAAAGCATCAAAAAAAGATGTATTTTCATGCAAGTGTTAGCTAACCACGGAATTCATCACTGCAAGATAACTGCGGGTGACCTGAGCAGCATGAAAATAGGATGTTTAGACAACGAAGCAGGTGCGTCGCCATTTAATGAGACAGGCTTGGTTTAAATCAAGTTATAAGGGATCCGGATCTTGTTGTAAGGCACGAGCAAACCGCAGGCTGGTGGACACAGGAGGCTCTGTGCAGTGACCCACACAGGCGCCCGCATTTGCGCCAGGGACTCCTCGCTTCTCACCCCGCAGGTGAGATCTGGTACTTTGAAATTTCCAGTGGAGAAAAGCAGATGGAAACGCAGCCCGAAGGCAGGAGCCTGCACAGGCTGGGGGTGTGGAGGGAGCGGCCGCTTGGTCCTGCCCAAGGAGACCCCGGGTCTCGGGTCACACGTGCGGCAGCAGGAGCACAACGTGCCTAAGCTGACCCCAAGCAGTTGTCTCATCTCACAGCAGAGCAAGAGCTGCATCAGGAGTGAATTTGTGACTTTAGGGAAAGGAAAAGGCAAGGAGCAGCTCCCGCCAGGCTCTGCGGGAGCAGATGGAGGATGCACTTGGCCGCAGCAAGAGCCACGGGCCCTGCTTAACCTTGCAAATGGCTTCTGTACCAGGAGGGACGGGTTAGTTCGGGCTTGGAGAGTTCAGTCTCCTGAGGAAAAGCTTCTTAGTTTTTGCTTCACCCTCTTCAGGCCAGCACTTTAGCACACTCAAAGAGCCGGTGGTTTAGGAGCGCAAAGTGGCCTCCATGGGAGGAACGGGGGGTGTAGGACAGCCCCAGCGCTGGAGTCCCCACTGACCGGCTCACCCTTGAGGAACCTTGAGGCACCATTTTCGGTGCCATTTGCTGACTCCGTGTCTCAGCCCACTCCCTCTGCTTGAAATCTGCCAACAAAGCCAGAAATAAGCACGGTTTTAATCTAGCACAGGGACTGGTTAGTCATAGGCACTTGCTTTCAAGTGGTGCCAGCTTGGTGGTGTGATGGGTGAGCCCCAAGAGCAACCTGGCATTAACTTGTGCCCCAAAGGGCGTT
>NW_009710406.1:5140-9461 GCF_000703405.1 Apaloderma vittatum | reverse complement strand
CCCGTGTTTTCGTGTCGGAGCCTGCCTTGTAGGCACTAACGAGCAGCACCCCCAGCTCAGCCCCTTGCTCCAAGCTGCAGTTATTTTACAACATCAGTGGTAAACATCTCTGCAGGTGGGGTTCGTCTTGCTTGGCTTCAGCCAGCAGCAGGAGACATCTCCATCTGCACCCGTCACCCCGGGCTCCGTTTCGTTGGAGGAAAGCAAGTGTCTGCAAGGATTTGCCTGCCCTGGTTCAACCCCCTGCGATGGGGCTGGACTCACTCAGAGCCCCACAAGTGTTGGTTTTGTCCGTGGGTTACAACAGGAGCCCTGAGCCCCGGGGGTGGGTCAGCGTCGCAGGTGACCACACTTGGTCAGCTTCAGGTGCCGTGTCACCGGCATTGATGCGAGGGAGGGACGTGAAGCCAGCAGCAGCCTCGGTGCTCCCAGCTGGAGCCTGGCTGGTTCCCAGTTCCTGGGGCTTTTTGCCCTGGAAAGGGGCTGGGCAGGGGCGCAGCCGCCCCATCCCACTCAGCTCCGTGTTGCTCGGGGGGAAGTCTCCGCAGGTCACCTTCTCATCTCCTCCTCGCGCTTGCACAAATCAATGCTCTAATTTGCCAGAGAGAGACAAAACAACTGTGATGGCTGGCACAGAAACGGGATCATATTCCTAAAGGCTCTGTGCTAAAAATGGTGCCAGTTGCGGTACAGAGCTTCCCTCCGGCAGGCCGTGACGCTCCCGCGCGGCCGGGGGGGGCTTGGGGTGTGCAGAGTCGGGCACAGAGAAACCCAGAGACCCTGTCGCCGAACGACCTGCCCAGGGTTGGCCCAGAGAGCTGTGGCAGAGCCAGGATCCATCCCACCGCCCCCCACTGCCTTCGCAGCCAAACTGTCCTGTCGCTTTTGCCGGTGCAGTTCTCTTCCAGGAGCTGAGTAACAGCCGTGGAAGGATGACACTGCACTGATTTAGGGGCTTGACCTTGGGAACGCTCCTGACAAGCTGCAGTTTCCTGAGCACAGCTTCCCTTTGCCTTTTATGAACACTTCACAGGTTACACGTGTATTTGGGTATCTAGCAACGGGGTAGGGAAAAAAAAAAGAATTGCGCATGCAAAGAGAGAAAGAAGGGATGAAAAAAATCCCTTTTATATCTCCAGGCTGCCTTCAGCAACAGCATTCCTAAATAGGAGAGGTTAAATATATTGCTGCCATTACACTCTACAAGGAACACATTCCATAAAAACGAAGGTGCCGTAAATTATACAAATATGATGCTAACAAGCCAGGAAATGCACTGCTAATGAGGTCAGCTATAGAACTCCCGCAGTGCTGCAAATCATGTGCCAATCCAGCACAGGAGGTACAGGAGCAGCCCTGGGTCAGCATTTTCTGAGCACATTTGTAACCCGCTGTTCGGCGAATAGTTATACAGGTAGATAAAAATCCTCCTCCTCTCCTGGTTTATGTGTCAAATAACCAAGGCACCAGACAATCACGCTTTGCATTAATGTGCCTTGCTATTATGCCTATTGTTCTGTGGCACGGAGTGGAGAATTAGTCACTCCGATGTGCAAATATTGGTTACAGTTTGGAAGCGTGCACGCTTTTGTGTTCCTACCAGACTCGCTCCTAGAGGAATTATACGTGCTGGCACCAAGGTGGGTTTTTTTTTCTTTCCTTGTATGTGCTACAGCTCTTAAACAAAAATTCAAATAAACATGTTGGCGGCGGCTAAGTTATTAGCTCATTCAGCCTTCCTCCCCTCTTAGGCAGTGGGACAATAAACACGTTCAAATGTGGCATTTAGGAACCAAAACAAGAAACCTGCCCAAAACGTGTGAACTTGAAAAACAAGCTCAAACCCCGTTTGGACTGTTTCATCCCAGAATTGGAGGCACAGCCCCCTGAGCAGTAAGACTGGCAGCGCCGCCACCTTGGCTGGGAGCAGGGGGCAGCCGGGCGTGCACCAGCAGCTCCGATACTGGGACGGAAGCGACGCTCTCCCCCGGAGCAGCGCAGGCAGTTGAGATGGTTTTGCCGTTTCTGCAGAGCTCTGCTCTTGCCGTGAGCCAGGCAAGAAGTGGCGCGGCTGCGGCAGGGCGCGGAGCAGAGATCTCTGCAACATCGTGGTCCAGGACCTCTTCTCTGCATCACAGCAAACCCAAACATCCCAAAGTATCTCCTGTCCGCGCAGAACAAGCCGGGGGCTCGGCTCCACACGAGGGGATTGCATAGCCAGACACGGTTTCTCTGAGCATCAGCTCTGTGTTCTACCCCAGGTGGGGCGATGGAGGGCAGGTGGGGAGCTCAGAACAGAGAAATGCTGACGATCCCCCAGGTGTGGGCTGGGCTCAGGCAGCGTATGAAATACACATTCGCTGCCTTTCCTTGCCATATGGGTTTTATGGGTCCTCCATGCAGAAACACGGGCAGAAGCCTCAGTCAGAAACCTCCCGGCTCGGCAGATTTATTGCCAAATTAAGGAGGAGGAAGCCCATCGGCTGTCTGGCCCAGGTAGAGAGGATTAGCTCTGCCTGAAAAGAACTAGACAAAGCCATGGCTTGGGCTCAGAGAGGCTTCCCAATAAAGAGGGAAGTCTGGGGTGCCTGGGATGAGCTCTGGGGCAAAATGGCCTTTTTGTGAGGAGCAGTGAAGCGGCTGCTTGGGCACCAAGCGCCGCGCGTCGCAGGGACCAGCCGGAGCGCTGCTCTTGTTGTTTCTTCTCATGCAAATAACTGTTGCAAGCAGAAATGCATTTCTATATTTAATAAGCTGGATATTTACGTTAACTAAATAGCAGCTAATTATGAAAACATACTTAAGAGTCTGAGCAATTAAGCAATAATATATTACGTAGTTATCGAGCCTCCAGTACACGTCCTTAATAATCAAAATATTAATATGCAGCTACTCTTCTATTATACAGCAACTCTGCCATTATACCGAGAGTGTCCTATTACTGCCAAATTAAATGCATAGTTAGGCGAATTTAGGACACTTAATTTAATGTGTTCCCAAGAGTTCACTATGGCAGATTCTGCAAGACAGGCCTCTGTCTAGGTAGCACAGGATGCCTGGAGTTGCTCTTTACTCCAAAGCCACGTGGCTTCATTTGCTCACAGAGAGAGGGCAAACCCCTCCGTGGCAGCAGATTGCTGGGGAATCGGCCGATTCCCGGGCTGTGCTCTCTGCTGCCCAGGAAAGCTGCCATCGAGAACGCATGGGTGACGCGCAGCGTGCTTTGTCATGGATTGCAAGGGGAAGGAGTGAAGAGATGCCATAAAGCAGAGCAGGAGATGAGGGTGAATGGGAGGAAACCGAGAAGGGAAAGCAGCGGGCAGGTGCCTGGGTTGTCCCAAACACGTTGTCGGCTCAGACTCTAATTTTTTCCCCCATATAAATACTCCATGGCTGTACCCAGGCAGTCGCTCGCAGCAGGGGGAGAGGGTGGTAAATCCACGTGTAAATCCCTACTACATAAAACCCCAGAGAGTGCTTCCTCTTTGCATATTTGCCTGTTGCTGTTTGAGAGCTGCTGCACCCAAGGGAAGGTGCTGCTGGAGGGGTGCAGAGCTCGGGGGTGCCCCAGCACCCGCCCAAGGACACCCAGCTCCTCTCCCCAGCTTATTGTGTTTGGGGAAGCTTTTTAATTAAAACCCAGCAACAGCAGACCTCATTCTTCCCCACTTTACACATTTCCTTGAGCTCTGAGTGGGTGTGAAATGTAAACAGGCTGATGTGGGGTCAGTTGACACCTGGTTCTACACCAAAACGAAGGAGGGTGGGCAGGGCAGGGGGTGGTGAAGCCTGGGTTTGGGCTGGACTCTGGTTCCTTGCTGCCCCAGAGAGCAACAAAACGTGAGTTCCTCTTGTAGTTCCAAAATCTCTGAGTTTACAGCGTGAAATTTCCTGCCCAGCAGTTGCACGGCTCAAGAGCTGGGATGCCGGGGGTTGTGGAGAGTGAGCTGGGGTCTTCTCTGGTGCTGGGGTCTCTCCGTGGTGCAGCAGCCTGTGTCTGGGAGAGAAACTGGTACATACTGGACCCGTAGTGAGGGCAGCTGGTGCTTCTGAGCTGTGTCTGGTTCCCAGGTGACGCGAGGTGTGCCGGCCTCGCTCTTCCCATCGATGCGGCTTTTTCTGCCAGAGATCTGATTGAGGAGTGAAACCCCAGGGGATGAGCCGTCTGGGTTTTGTTTTTGACAGGGATGATTCTTGTTTTCCGAGATGCTTGTGTGAGTCTGGAAAACCATAAAATGCCTTTTTCTATGGCTCCCCAACCAGCACAGACCCCCGTGGAGGAGGGGAGCGGGTTGCCCCCCAGAGCCGGCACGCCTGGGAG
>NW_009710406.1:4762-5033 GCF_000703405.1 Apaloderma vittatum | reverse complement strand
TTGGGATGATTTATGGGGTGAGGAAAGCGCACTGATAAGTTTTACGGCCGGGCCCCGCACAGACCGGGGGTATCAACAGCCCGATCCAGACAGCCCTAATGGAAAGTGCCGGCACCGCCGAGCGAGCCGTTATTTATGACCGTCTGCGATGGCACCGCTGGAAATTCATCGGTGCTTCTGCCGGGCGTGGAGGCGAGAGGGTAGGGTGGGCGCTCAGCAGGAGAAGGGAGCCTGGGCAGCCGAGCCCCGAACGGCTGCTGCGGGGCGGGGA
>NW_009710406.1:2553-4714 GCF_000703405.1 Apaloderma vittatum | reverse complement strand
GGTACCCCCTCTTCTCAGCCGCTGCGACATTTGCTGGAGGAATGAAAAAAAATAATAAATTTTTAAAAAAAATTAAAAGGGAGCAGCTATAAAATCTAGATACTAATAAAATGTTCCAGGAAGATGAATTCTTCGGATATAATGGTGATCCCTGATACTGAAATGTTCCACAAATACATTTTCATAGCCCCACTCAGTATTATTTGTAGATCTTTTTGCAACCCTTGTCAACAAATTCCTGATAAAAAGGAGACACTTTGCTGGGTGCTAAAGCCATGAATTTAGGAAGTGTCAACTGGTCCTTATTTATGGCGCAATCTTTGGCTTTCTCATTTTACTGATGTGGCTCGGTGCAGACTTGCTTCCTCACTCCCCCGCTCTCCCTCCGCACTCCCCAGTTTGGGATATTAATAGTGCAGCTGTCTCGGGCAGAGCGCTGACTTTCTCAAGGTGTAGAGAAGTTACGCTCTGCAGACAGATCTCTCCGAGTAGGAAAATCCATCAAGGGGAGGGGGAAAACGCCGCCTTGGCAAACATTGAAATTCTCCCGGTGTCGTCAGGCAGCGCCGGTGTTTGCCCAGGCTGCCCCGTCTCCCTGGGCAGGCTGCGGGGACCTGGGGGCAATGGGCGAGGAAGAGGCTGGTTAAATAGAAATGCAATCGCCGGGAAAAGGGATGGGAGAAGTTGGGAGAGGAGACGTGCGTGGCTCCCTCCCTGTGCGAGCCGGGGGCTGCGTGCTCACTGGAAAGGGGTGAAATGGCTCAAAATCCTGCCGGGGAATGTTGTCTTCTCCCGCTCTGGAGCGCCTGGGAAGGGAGAGTGGGACAGCAAATCCGCCATGTGAGTGAGATGTTAAGTAGTGATTGCCCCCAGAATTCAGTGGACAACACACGGCGGAGGATGAAGCCGTCAAACTCGTTTCTTTGCAAAGTTTGCTGAGACTTTTCCAGCTCAAAGACTGCATTTGGTGTCCAGCTGACCAGTAAATGCAGGCTTGCCTTGGGAGAGTTGCCTCGCCTCGCCTCGCTGTAGCTCACGCTGGGAGCCTGAATTTCCCTTAGAAGTTCTAGCTTGGGGTTGATTTAGGATCCTGTGGTGAGGCCGTGGCGTTGAGCAACGGTCCTGTGACTCACAGCTCCGCCACAGGCTCGCCCTCCTGCGAAACCCCGTCCAGGACTAATAAAGGAGGCTGTGTAAAGCCAGGGGTCTTGGGAAAATCTTTTCCGGTACAAATCCATGTACAAATCAACAACAGATTATTCAGAGTTTGTGCGTGGCGGGGTGGTGACAGTAGTTACTGAAATAGCTGCTAATGGGAAGTTACGCTTGGCGAGTTTGCTGGCAGAGCTGTGGCTCGGAGCAGAGGCTGCCCGGAGAGGGGCGAGGGAGGTGGGGGCAGCCCTGGAGGTGGGCTCGGGGCACCCCAGCAACCAAACTGGCACAGGGAGGAGTTTTCCACATGGGACGAAATGGCACTTTCTGTGTCACTGGGTCCTTTGCTCTCACCAACATCATCTGCTCTTTTGTGAACCTCTTGCTCTTCCACGAGAGGAGGCTGGGTCTTGCGCTGGGTCGTGCTCCCTGGGCTGTGCCTGGCCAAGGAGGCTCCGAGCATCTCGCTACAGCGACGTCTTGCGAATGCACCAGGAGCTCTGGGCTTCCTGGGGACGAAGGACCAGTGAGCACGGCCTAATTTCACTTGTGCTTGCAGAGGTGCTTGGGCTCCTCGGGGACAATTAGCTCCCAGTCTGCAGATCCTATTTTAACTATGGCACGTGTTCATAATTTAAGGTCTTTTACAATGGTGCTTGGTTAACACCGGAGCCTGCTCCCCACTGCCTGTACCTTTTGTTTGGGTGATTTACTATTCCTCTGTGCCCCTCTGCCTACTGAAATTCATAACAGCTTTCACGCAGCAATAGAAAGCTCGTAATTACAGCTATGTCTGGTAGTGCCACTGGAGCTAAAGGGCCTGCTGGCACTTTCTTTTAACAGGAATCCAGCTCCCAGCTGGAATGAAATTTGCCCTGCTGACAGGGTCTTTTTATTAGTTTGTTTGAGCCCTTATTAAAAAAATGCTCTAATTCGTGGCAGCGACAGTCCGGTGTGCTCCACCTTCGAGCCTCCCGTGCTCAGACTCGAAGTTTTCAAAGGAGCCTTG
>NW_009710406.1:0-2528 GCF_000703405.1 Apaloderma vittatum | reverse complement strand
GCACTTCACCCCAGCCAGAAAGCGTTGCCCTGGGGCTGCGGCTGCCCAGGACAGTGATACCGTTTGTTTGTTTTTATGAGAGAGGTTTATTTGTAATTATTCGAAGTTGCCCAGGCAAATGTGCAAGAAATCAGGTATAACCCAATAAAAGCTGTGCTGTTTAGGTGCTTGGCAATCTGCAGACCTCGCTGTCCTCTGCAGCTCTTTTTTTTTTTCCCCCCACTCCCTGTAATTCCATTTGTATTTCCTAATGAGGTAGTTCACTTTCTTGGAGTGAAATGTCACGACAGAGTGACGGGGGCGAGAAGCGTCAGCATCCCCCGAGTGCTGCTGCCTGGGAAGGGGTCACCCTCTGCTCTCGTCAGCTCCTGCACGGGCTGCCTTGAACTGCAGCAGGGCAGGGTCCTGCAAAAAAACAAACAAAAAAAACCCCAAACAGAACGAACACAACCAAATGAGGGTGAGCAGAGAGGCCTTCAGAGGAAGGAGGGAGAGGGAGGAGGAAGGACAGACAGACGAGATGGTTGGAGAAGCAGACGGGAAGGTGTTCATGGGCGAATGAGAGAGGCAGTGGCTCCGCTTCCAGGGAAGGGCAGGGATCCATGAGGCAACTTCCAGAAATAGAGAGCAAGACCGAAATAGTGGGTCGTGAGTCTCGGATGCCGAGAGCGGGTCCAGCGGCGCAGAGGGGGGGCCACGCACGTTGGGTGTGCCAGCCGGGGGAGCTCAGAGGGGACTGCGGCTCCTGTCGGGGTGTTCTGCATCGAGTTTCAAGGTGTAAATTCCTGTCAAGAAACTGGCTGAAAGGAGCAACGTGTCATCTGATCTCCGCACAAGGAATTCACGAGGAGGGATCACACTGGTGTGGCGGGATCATCATATCTAAGTCCAGGGAATATTCCTGGCAGCAGGCGAGAGGAGAGAGCCCCGCTCTTTGCTGCCTGCTTGCACTGCAAAATCCTGGAGGGATTTTAGTGGCGTAAGACAAGCTTCGTGAAAGTTTCAGCGGCAAAAAGGTAACAGGGAAGGTCTCAGGAGTTTCTCGGTGCAGTCTGGCATTTGTGGGTAAAATGGAGTGAGCAGAGGGGGCCAGGCTGGCACCGCAGGGGTTGCCCCTTCCCTGCTCCTGTGCCACCAGATCCTGCTGCTCTTTTCCTGGTGCCATTGGTGGCAGAGAGGGCTCCTTCTACAGTTCTGCAGACACATCTTTCTCACACAGCTTCCTCATCAGCCTAATCTGTGGAAACTTAGTCCTAAATTATGTTCCAGGATACTACAGACACATTGCTGCCTAGCTTTGAGATGAGACCTTTTATTCCTGCCACCAGAGGGGTTCTTTAGCCAAAATGCTTCAAATTTAAGAACTTGATACTCTGAAATGGTATGAAATGGTCTTCTTGGTGTTGTCTGTGTATGATGAGAAAAAGCAGAGACTAATAGTTCTGGGAATTCCTCTGTTGGTTGGGAATTCTGGGTCTTTGTTAGCGCTTGTAGTTGGGGGCAATTGCAATGTGTTAAACAGGGACTACAGCGTGTATTTATTTACCTCTAAAGGGTTTTATTACTTCCACACACACACATTCTTTGCGGATTCGAACATCCTGAAAGCAAAGCTCTGTGTGTGCCAATGCTCTGCAAACTAAAGGGCTGGTTCTTGCAAGGTTTTCCTGCTCCAGGGTCAGCTCACAAAAAGAAGGTCATTCAAAAGACAAGTGATGTTTAGAAACTGATAACCACTGGGTTCTGCTGAAAGGGATTTGGTTTCCCCATCTAAAAGGAGATCTTTGATTAGTGACTGATGGGGCAACTTCAAAAGCTCATGGGGTCTGGCCGAGATAAGCATTCAAACCTGCGATGCTCCTTCCCAAAGCCTCTTTGATCTGGAGTTAAAGCTAGAAATCTGGCAGGCTTTATTGTGCGATTCCCAGTGTTTTTAATGACGTGCCAGGCACAACGGGATCCACCTGGCTTTTCCTCTGCAGCCAGCAGTAAACCCCAGGGCTGTGGTTTGAGCTGTGGTTTTCGGGGGTAGTGAAGGCTCCTGCGGCCCCAAAGCCCCTTTTTCCCCGAGATGAACGGAGCGTTTGCTCGGGGTCTGTTTGCGTTTGCTCCACAGTTAGAGTTTCCGAAAGCGCCGTCACAGGGCTGGGCCGAGTCTCTCTTCACATCCACACCCAAAGCAGACCCTGACAGGGTGTTGCTAGTCCCCTCCTTGTTTTTAGGCACAAAATGTGTCACACCTGGAAGTAATTAGAATGAATTTTTGCTATTTCATAGCTAATTGCACAATTACTCTTCTGTGAAAGATTCTGCTCTCGAAAGATGCTTCAGCGCATGAAAGAAGTTTCTGCAAATCTGTGGGAGGAAATAGCATGAAAACATTAGGCTTGGATGTGAAACACCGTTTTCTTCTCAAAATAATTCTTCCCAAACATACTTCCAAATGCTCGGAGCTGGCTGGGGTGGTTTCTGTGGTGATTTTGGAACGGGAGATCTTGGCGGGGGGGCGGGTGTGAGCGGCGTTCCTG
>NW_009710405.1:0-301 GCF_000703405.1 Apaloderma vittatum | reverse complement strand
CTGGGACCTGCCAGCAAAGCCTGTAGAGACCCTCGGCCCCAACACGGACACAACAGTCAGCAGAGGCGCACAGCAGAGAGCCAGGAGCAGAGTTTCCCAAGAAGGCAGGACAGAGCGAGCTGATCAGGCACAGGGTTTGGGCAGAGCAGCAGTGACCAGCCCCCAGACAATGAGCCGCTGTGTTCTTGCATCCCTCTCCTCTCACTGGCCACAAGCTTCCTCCCCATCCTCCTGGATCTTTCCCCTTCTTTTCCACGGCCTCCTCTCGAATTAACAACTGTCACCCGTCACTTTTTCTCAC
>NW_009710404.1:0-46977 GCF_000703405.1 Apaloderma vittatum | reverse complement strand
GCCTGCCCCGCGGGGCCCTGCCTTGTCCGTCCGGACCCGCTGGCGAGGAGCGGGGCTTTGGCTCCGCGCGCTCCTCCCTGCTGGTGCGCGCTGCAGCTCCTTCTGTTTAGCAGCAGCTTTGCCCGAGCAGCGAGGTGGGGCTAGTCCTTGCGTTTGGTGTCCCGGGAACAGTTGTCCTTCGGTATCCCCAGAAGGGAAAAACCACCAGCGCTTTCAGGAATTCCATCTGTGAAGGTCCGTTCTCTTGAACTTCGTGTTGAAATAAATCCAACTTCATGTATAATGATTTACTTGGCATCTCGTGATACCTGGGTTATCACAGATTTGACGATGTTTTGTGTCTAGACTTAACGTTTACGATGGTAAAATGCAGTGGTTAGAGCAGTAGGATTCTCAGTGAAAGCCGCTGTGTAAAGACTTTTGTAAGTATTTGCATTTGCAGGCAATACTGTTTATTACAGCATAAACAATGTGAACCTGTTTGTTGGGGTTTTTTTTATTAGTTTTGCTGTACAGTGCAGTAATTTCTTTGTTGGACAGAGAAATGTCAATGTGGGCCTCTAAAACTCCCAGCACTGAGAGCTCCTATTAATAGGATTAACAAAATGTGTTCACTGTACTCTTTGAGCTAGAATAGTTATTAATGTTGCTAAGAAGGGAGAATGCTTGATTTCATTGCATGATGTGCCTACAGTTCACTTCTGCTTTCTCTTCTGGGGTTTCTATTGATCTCTGGTGAAAGACCTCCGTCTGTCCCTCTTGTTAGGGGTAGTAAGCTCTTACTGCATATTTGTATCATAAGAACTGCTCTGTTACTGCTAAACCAAGTGAAGGTGATGTGAGAAGAAAGGGGAAGAATGTGGACTAGGATTTTTAGTGATGGTGGTTTAATTTGTTGTTGTTTTTTTTTTTCCCTTGGATGTGAAAAAATGATGAAGAGGTCCTCTCAAGTTTGCTGGGCATGTTATGCACATGAGAGAATGTGAAAAGAACATAATGGAGGTGGCAGCCATCAAAAGAAAGGAGGAGAGCAGACAAGTGAGGTTTTGTGGTTTTGATGAACTAGGGCACACTGTTAACAGTGAGACTGCACTGACCTGTGTTCTGGATGCATGCTTAGAGAAGGGGTAGCAATTAGTGACAGTGGCTTCTGCTGAACTGCATGTGCTCAAAGACTTCTTCCAAATGCTTTGCTGTACTTGTTGCTTTGCGCTTGAAGACTGCAACTGTGTCTGTGGGTGAACTGCATATGCAACGTAAATTATTTAAAGTTTAAATTGTCTTGGTTGCATAGATGCATTGAGGAGAAAGTAATCTTTTTTTTAAAAAATAAATCTGATACATTGATGGACATACTCACTGATGGTGCAAATAGCCTTAAATGTCATGAGTGGATACAAAGGACAAACTTGTTTTTTAAAATGCATTTCAGAGTGTTGACGTGACTTCAGTAGGACAAACTCCTGTAGTGCCTTCATGGTGGAACATGAGGAATAATAGATGTTTGGGGCTTTAACTTGCTTATGCCTAAGAATCTTTGGTTCAGGAAAAGGTCATTCTGACTTTCCCTGACGATGTTACCCTATGGCCTCTGAACCTCCATCAGCAGGACTGGTTTTGCTCTGTCAGATAATTTAGGAGTTAGTGTGTACATAATGGAATTTTTGTCTGTTACTATTAAATGACTTTACCTATGCCCTTTGTTCACGAAAACCCCATTGCCTTAAAGTTCTGATTGTTCTGCTGAATAAAAATGTTTAGTAATGGTGTCACTTTTAATAGTTTCTGGGCTGACTGTTCCACAGAGGAAATTGAATTTGATACTAACGGTTACATTCTTATTTCTCTTCTTTCTTAGCAATATGGAGTTAATTCAGGACTCTCGAACCACCTCGAAGTTTTGTAGGCATGTATAAAGCACTCTTTGCAATTTGCTACTTGCCCTGAAGACTAACTCCTAAGTAATCTTAGACATCTTGGTTGGTTAATACCAGTTAATAACAAGTCTGCTAAAAAACAGCTTAGGTAGTATTACAATATGCTTTAAACATGTTTTGTAGCCAGTTTTAGAGATGGGTAGTAGACTTGTCTGTATTTAATAAATGCCTGAATTCTGTGAAAAAAAAGTATTGTGGACTTTCATTCATGATACTACTTTTCATTGAAGAGTTCTGTTTGTAAAGAGAATCCCTATCTTACTGGATGTCCTTTGATCAGAATTGTCCTATTTCTGGCTTTGTTGTGGATGCCATTTCAATGATCTCAGTTTGCTTAATATTTCCCATTTTCAACACTTAAGATTTTTGGTTGCTATTTCTGTTTGTTTTCAGAGGACAAAGGCATAAATCTAAACAGTATCTGGAGAAGAAAAACACAAAGATCTTTCTAGGAAACTGGAAAATTATGAAAGTAAAATTTCATACTGAAAGGCTACCATGGAAAGTAGTGGGTAAATATTTTTAATATAGAGTGTCAGATACAACTCTTGTATGGCAATTCTGTAGATTGTAACAATTTTTTTTCTGGTGAGCCCACTTCTATAAACAGTAACTTTGTTTTTTTGGTAGCTGCTGCCGTTTTATTGCTTAATGCTGTTTATTCATGGCAGCTGCTCTTGAGCTTGAAGCTTGGGGTTTTTTTTCCATGGTTTCTAGTAAGCGTGCCTCTGGTCCGGTTGCCTGAAAGGGAATGGTAGACACTTTTGTGCCTTGTTAATGACTAGAAAAGACAATTGTGGTAAGTCATCAGAGAGGAAAAGCGTTTCTGAAGAGAGGTGAACGAAGAGTAAATTGCATGCCGTGGTGCTAGTTTTTGCATGACTACTTATGAGAATGAGGGTGGTGTAGATACATTTCTGCAGCACCTCCAGAGGTGCTTCTGCAGAGCCGAGACTGTGTGTCATTTTAGTTGTTTCAGATGAAGCCTTTATGAACCCATTAGTAAGAGATTGCTTGAGAGAAGCAAACTTAGCAAAATGCAGTGCAGAAGGTAGTCTACGAATAAATCTTCCCTTCATGAGAAGTCCTGAATTCTGTCATTATTCAATGGATTAAAATTCAACACATTCACCTTTGCTTGGATACCGATTTGCAAAATGAATGGTCATGTGCCTCTTATTTCTTTCTTAAAAATCATAGCCTTTACCTCAAGCAGAATCAAGATGTGCACAGTAGAAATTAATCTGTGTGCAATCATTACATACTTTCGTTTCATAGGTCCTTGTCTTCCTTTTTGTTTTGTGGTGGACTGACACTGGATCTACATATGTATATTGAGATTAAGGAATCTGTGTGGTACTCTTACTGTGGTGGTGCCTGCATCAGGACAATATAAACAAAGTACACAGATAATAAAATTCTTAGTTACCTAAGTTTTGAATATCTGTCACCCTGAAGTGAGGGAAATCAATCTGAGCATCTGTTATTTCGAAGGAAAACACAATACATATGGGATGCATTGAAATTGCCCTAGTCTCACTGAACTGATAGCAAGTCAGAGACTCTGGTGCAGCAGTGGTAAACTCATGTGCTGGCACATGGGTGGAGAAATCCTACTGCCCAAATTACAAGCAGTTAATCTTTATACTACTTATATTCTTACTGTAGGGGGGATGTTGTACGGTATACTGTTTGGGAAAGATGCATAGGTGTGTAAGGAAGGGGCAGAGACAATAATTTTGAGTGTAAAATGTATCCATAGGTTAGCAGTGCAGACTCTAGCATTGCAAGGATAACAATATACTACTCTGCAGACCTGGTACTGAAATTCAGTCTTGTATGGAGGCCATTACTCAAGCTTTGTGCGATTCACCCTGTACAAAACGTTAAAGTAATTGGATAATGCTAAATGGCCTCTTAAGTCGTCTGTAGAAACTGACACAGATAGCAAATCTTTTATGCTTCAGGCATATGGAAGTGGTTTATGATGCAAACAACCATCTAAAGTGGAAGTACAACATGGCTTTTGTGAGCTCTCATCTGTGTACCTTGATTACATCTCTGTCTGAAGGCTGCAAATGCCAGTTTTGCATGGCTTAAAAAGCTGGGAACAGAGAGCCAGATGAAAGAAAAATCCATTAAGGCTGTAGAGAAAGAGCCTTGTATGACCCTATTGGGAACTTGGAGAGGACGTTGCCCACAACTCTGAACATCCCTCGTTTCTTTCTTTTTGCCATGCTAGGGCAATATTCGGTTAGGTGGACCTTGGGATTTGAGGCAGTATGGCTGCTGTTAGGGTACACGTGTATTTTGCTCTCCCTTTTATATTTCAATCAGTTTCGTCTGTTGTTTTCTGCCAGTGTAACAGGGAATGCAATGATTTGATTCTGCTTACAAGATTCAGCTCAGGTCCTTGCCTCTGCAGATGTGTCCTGAATCCTTCCAGGAAAGGACTGTACTGTTCTTGGAGTTTGGAGAAAGCAAAGAAGGGAATGGGATTAGGAGAGCACTACACAACTTTTTCAGCGTAACGATTCATTGTGGCTGTGAATGAAGGACATATGCTTACTTCACTGGTCAGATTTGTGTGAATGCAGTTACACTAGGCAGGTACAAGGGCAGAATGAGTGTGTTGCATTTCCAGTTTAGCCAGAAGACCCACAGAAGGGAGGAAACTCATGGGTCAGTAAAGGAGGGCTAAATTAGAGGTTAGCATATTCAAGTGTCTAGACAGCGAATACAGACATACTGCAAAAGTCAGTCTGTCAGGGAGTGGAGAGTCTAGATTAAAAAGCCATTTCAAAGGCATGTTGCCTGGATGGGGTAATCATGTGCTCAGACTTTTTCAGTATATAAGCATAAGCTTAGTGCGGGAGGAGATCAAAAAAAGGACACAAAGGTTGACACAGATTCTATAGCAGCTTAGACTGGAATGGAACTTGATAAATTAAAAATAGCTGTTTGTTCACACTTGTGCTTCCCAGAAATGGCCACAGCCACATCTGGTTTTTATCTGTTTTTTACCATCTGTTCTGTAGTATTTGAATGCCTCACAGAAACGTTACATCCATCCTGCTGCTGTAGGGACGTTGTTATATAGTCCTCCCAGGCTGAGCTCATTCTTGCTCTCAGGCATGTAAAGCGGTCATCAGGAGACTAAGGTCTAGTCTGATGAAATACCTGGAGCTCACTTAATGCGTTAGATTAGATGCTTTTAGGGCAGTGTCGAGAGATGTTCCACTGCAGGATGCTGGGCAGACCAGCAGAAACATAGGACATGACTCAAAGCCCAGTCTAAATGCTCTGTTGCATTCCCTCTCCTTCCTTAAGAAGCCAGCTGTCAGCTGTGGTTTTATGCCCTTTAGGCACAGTGTTTCACATAAGTGTAGTGTTATACCTAATGACAGTTTGGGGCAAGTTCCAGGAATCTACCCACATGTAGCGTTAGGGTCTGCAGCACCACTGAAGTTCCTTCTCATCCTTCCCAGGAACATGTCATATTCCATTACCTTTGTCTATTACGCTGTTTCTTTTTCAGTGTGCTTTTCCTGTCATGGAAAAATGGCACTACGTGAATAGATGTCATCTTTGTAGCAAAACTAAACAGCCCCAAATGAACAGGTTGCAATATTTTGCAGGTAGAGGTGTCTACGGTGTCTGTTCTTCAAAACAGCTGGGAGCTATGCAAACACCACTATAGTGCTCAGCTTGAGCTCTTATACCTTACCTTGTATATTGGCTTTGGTAAACAGCCAAAGTGAGCTTGCATCCTAAAACCATAAAACACACTCTGTGTGTGCAGTGTTTCCTATCCCTGCCAAGGAGGGATTTCTGTCTCTCTGCTCCAAGCGATCTCAACTGGTTTCCCCACTGCAAGGAGCATATCTGATGCAGGGGCCTCTGAACAGGTCCTTGCACAAGGTAAAAATTATTAATTACTCTGTCAAAGACACTAAGGTAAGGGACATAAATTAGGCTATCTGTGGAAGGAGCCAGTCCTGGGCGATCTGGTGCACTGTAGCACATGCGACTGAGGCCCTACATCCGCCAAGTCAACCGCAAGGCACACCATGTTGCACTGCCCGGTGTGACATATGTGGGTTGCTGTGGCCAGACCCTTCATTTGTCAAGACTGAACAGGAACTCTTGAAAAAAAAAATGAAATATTGTCAGCAGCTATAGCTGTTGAGTATTTTGTGTTGGCAATCCTAGAAGTTGTCAGTCTTTTACAGTCGTAACTGGGCAGTAGGCTTCACTGGAATTGGAAAGAATGGTAGCAGTCAGCTTTTTGTTTTCTTTGTGCCCTTTTCTGAGGCTTGTTCTGTCCTTTTTACTTATTAAAGGCAGTGCCATGTGGCTTCTGATCTTGACAAAATAACTAGTAAGTGAAACTGCCAGCCTAGAAGTATAGCCATTAAAAACCAGGGAAGCCTGAGATACCTTATGTGTCGGGTGGGTATTTGTGAGACCTCTGAAAGCAGAGGAAGGAGATTTTGCAAATTTTACAAGATTTGAAGGTGGAATAGTTGTGGCTTTGGTGAGCCAGGGAGGTAGGAGCAGACTGAACAGGAAGGACAGTAAGGATAAAGATCAGCTGGTTCTCATTCTGAACCAGTAATTTCAGCTGAAAAGCCATATATATAGGAATGACATTTGGAAACAGTTCTGAGTGTATCTTTGTAGAAATTAATAGTTCGGTAACTTGATTCTCAAATAGTATAAAGTTAATTTTATTTATGTTTGAGATTCTGCCTATGTAGGGCATGTGGAAGGGGACAGAGCAGTCTGCGGAGCATTTATATTTTGAGATGTATGCTTGTATTTGCAGTACTGATCCCTTGCTACAGACATCTCCAATAAACTGAGACTGTGCTGTTGAACTTGCTTTTGGGGTTTTTTTTTTGTCATGTCAAAATGTCTATTTGTGAATGACATCTTCAGTTCCTGAGCCTAGTGCTTACTTACCTGAGTGCATCTTTGTGCCTGCTAATAAAACACCGCTTTTCAGAGAAGCTGAGTGCTACAAGATGTAATGATTTTGCTGGAAAAAAAGATTAATCAGCGTCTCTGAATTTCAGCTCTTACGTGTGTCTACACATGGGATTAAATAGCTGATATTGAAAATAATTATTTAGAAGTGTTTTTTAATGTTGGTGTCTCTAGTTAAGGTTATATATTTGTGATCCAAATAACCATTGTGAGGTTTACAGAAGAAAGTAAGATCGTGCTTTTAGGATTAGGTCGCCTCAAACCACTTCAAATTGGGCATCTTAAAAATGGAGGCATAAGAATAGTTTTTCATTCTTAAACTTGTATGTCATATGAATGTGTACATATATGTGTGTGTAAGACGAGTCTTGACTGCACTTGAGCATTGTAGCATTAGCTGCAAGCAGATAAGAAGAAAGGGAAGAAGCTGGTAATTCTCAACAAACTTTTTGTACAACATTTTGTAATCTCTATCTGCCAGTTTGTCTCCCTCTTTCTTCTTACTGTTTGATTTTCTAACTTCATTCACCAGCCTGATGTTTTTGGACAGAAAATGAGATTCCTCTTGGCTTGCTCCCAATGCCCACGCAGTTCTTGTTTCAAGGCACTGTTGCAGAGTGATCTCCCATGCTTGATTCGTGCTTCTGAACTTTGTGGCAGTTGTTCAAATTTCCAGCTGCTGCCAATGCAGGTTGATGGGAAGAGCAAAGCTGGGGGTGTATTGACTGACACTTAGTATAAATCCTGTCAGACAGACAGCTTTGCACGTAACTGCATTAAAATAGGCTACTTGATTACTTGCATTACTTGGTTGAACTCAATTTGCTGTTGAGCTTAAAATATGCGGAGGGAAAAAAAGTATTGCTGTTGCGTGGTTGGAAGTAGTTCTGTGGGGAGAGCTGTGGGGCAAGGTCTGGGTGGTGAGGCCACACCTGCCTGGCCTGCAGCATGGTGAAACCCCAGCATCCGCAAGTCCAGAAGTTGCTGTTGTCTTGGTACCACACTTCTTCTTCCTTCACAGGTGTGTGAGCTAGCATTTCTTTGTGGAAATGTCTTCTCGTCCTTCCAGGATCTGCCGAATGTCTTTACGTGCTCGGATCAGAGCAGCCGCTCCCCAATGAGTCCCCATAGCCCGGCTGCGGCTTGTGTGCCTGACATGCTGGGCCTGCAGCAGAGTCTGGGAGGTGGCCTTGAAGTGGAAACTCCTCTTGCGTCCTTTTCTGGATCTCTCTGTGTTTTGTTCTCCCTCTGTCTCCTGCGCTTCCTACTTTGCCATTCGTACATGCTCATGAACACAGGAATAATAATTTTCTTTGTAATTTAACAGCTGGGAATCCTATCCCAGATAAACTTTAACATTTCCAGGAAGTCATAGGCACTTCTCTTTAAAACATAATGAGTTTGTCTTTGTTTTCTCCTTCTCTAATTGGCACTTTCCATTCTAATAAACCAACACCCACAAACTATGCAGCCACATGATCTTTTCAGTTAATACTAATCGTCATTTCCAGTCCAATAGACTCAGGTAATTGTGCAAACCTGCAACACACCCATAAAGTAGCTATCTAGTTTGTTATGCAATGATGAATCATGAAGGAAATGTGGAGTGCAATTAAATACAGTGATGCAAAGATAGTAGTATGAAGCCAAAATCAAAGTAAAAGTGATAGTAATCTGTATTAAATGTTTCTGCATGTTGTTTTCAGAAATTACTTAAATGATAAGGAATCCAGCTGCTGCACACATGCCTGGCATATGTTTTGACAAGTTAAAAAATGACCTGCAAACCTGTAAAGAAGCTGAACCAAGTCTGCTATTAAAATATTCTTTTGGGGAAGGAAAGGTGTGTGGCTCAATCTCTGACTTGGCATGCAAACACTTTCTAATTCTGGTATGATCTCTCAAGCATTCTGGTCTTGATGGAAACAGTAGTTTCAAAGTAAAGCCTTTGTGAAGTTTCTGCTGTGAAATTGTTTTTCTAGTAATATAGGCCTTATCTCCAAGTTACTTTAGTATCCCCTCGCTTTGGAAGTGAAAGATGCTGTCTGTATGCTGATGGAGTACTTTGGGCTTATGCTGAGGAGAGGTTTTCTGGTGATGGGTTAATGAGTTCTCTTAAATCCTCTTTTTATAACTGTGAAAATAAGCTTTACATACAGAAGTGCACACTTGCAGAGGGATGGCTGCACAGTACCCTGCAAATATGTTATTTTGCCCTCTCCCAAGCTGCTCACTGTATGTCAGAGAGTTTGTCTTCTTATTTGCTCATCTTTCATACACAACAAACATTGGTGATAACCTCTGGCACCTTTGTGGTAAACATGTTAAGGATTGTTTCCCTTGTCTGTCAGATGGTGTTGTATTCCAGTGGAGCAGCTGACAGCAGTTCAGCAGCATTGTCTCCTGAAGTCAGCTAGCTGGGTCCAAAAAGACAGCCTGTACTTCAGTGGAAGAAAAAGGTAATCCAGAAGTATGTGTAAGCAAAAGTAACATCCGTTCAGGATCTTGTCTGTGTGCATGAATATAGAGACAGTGTGCAAACTGAAGTTCTGAATTTGAATCTTCTGTTTGGCTGTGGATCCAACTAAAGTCAAGAGATTTGTGTGTGGGAATAGAAATAACAAGAGAAATGCTCTACCGGGCCAGACCAACAGTCCATCTAGGCCAGTGGTTGGATTCCTCTGGGAATAACAGGAAAGGCTACTTTGGGGAGAGCTTGCAAGCCTAGACAGTTTTGTGATCCAGTCCTCTTGTAATCTCCTGGAAGACACAGCTGTTGTAGCCAGGTTCTTTATTTTCTAGTTTACAGATCAGTTTTCCATGCGCTTACCTGGTCCCATTTTGTACCTGCTGAGCGTGGAGTGTTTTCTTTTAGCTGTTCTAGCACAATTTGGTGCTAGTTTCTGCAGAAGCCCCTGCTTCTAGAATTAAAAGGTCTAGCATATAACTATGCGTGGTGAGAGCTGCATGTTGAGCTTGTTTACTGCCTTTATGGGTTTTTTTAACCTGGATCATAATCCTTTCAGTCTCCAGCATCCTTCTCTCCTCCAGATGGAAACCCCAGCCCCATCTGTCTCTCCCCATGACCCACTACTCCTTTCATCGTTGTAGTTACCTTCCTCTCTGCGTCACTCTGGTGCAGAGACCAGAGCCACGCACGGGACAGACGCTCTGTCTGATTGGCCATATCCTTCTACTTTTTATTTTGTGTTTTGACAGGCACCCCAATTTGAGCTGATGATTGTGGAAGGCTGTTGTGCAGGACTTGGCAGTCTCTTTTTTGGAGTTGTAAATGCCAGTTCTGGGTTCAGTGTTGCATAGGCCCGGTTTATGTTTTTTTTTCCTAGATGCATTAGGTTGTGTTACCTGCACTGAGATTCCTCTGCTTTCTAAAGCAAGTAGAGGCCATAGGAGTGGCTTTCTCCACAATGTACAGGTAATGACTTTGAAATGTTACCACAGTTCCTACGGAGTTAATGTACTTAGATGGTTTTGATATGCTTACGCAATTTTGCTTTTACGGAAATTTCTCTGAGAAATGGCAACAGCCATTTCTTGTTTGTGATTACTGTGTTACTGGGTGGAGGGAAAGGAGATCATTTTATTTACTTTTTTATTCATCTTTTTCAGACATTTTCAGCATATAAAGAGATGGCTGAGGAATAAAAGTGTAAGCTTGGGAGCAGCCAGCTAATTACCAGTTTCAAGATATAGCAGGTTAGAATGCTGCTCTATCTGCTGGGGTGAGTGCACTGCTGCTCTTTGAGAGCTAAGCAGGAACACAACTTTTTTTTTCAGGAGCTGTTTTCAGGCTTTTTAGTTTGCTTTCTGGGCATTTTCCTGGGAAACATTGGAGAGTATGCTTTGTTTTAAGGCCTGGATGCTCTTAAATTGGTCTATAGCATGAGTTGGTTACAGGTTATTTGAAAGCAAATACACCTTGTAAGGAACAGGTGGCTTTAAGCAGCCCATGTTCTGTTGCAGTCATCAGCAAAGGTGTCCCTTTGGGGCAGGGTGAGCTCATGGTAGTTCTGAAGGGCAGATTCAGCATGCCGTCCACATCTAGGGAAGGAGGAGGGGGACCTGGAGCAGGTAGTGACATGTCACTAGAGCTGACTGCTGAATCCCTAACGGACAGTGGGCAGGACACGAAGGTTCCCATGTTTGGTGTTTGCTAGTGGGTTTTATCAGCGGCTATACACAGGGATGCAGTTGAGTAAGGTGTTACATATTAGGTGAAACAAATCATGTTTGGTGTAAAACAAAATTTACAGTAGAGCATTTGAACACATTGCTAGGTCGGGATAGAATGGTTCTTGAGTAGGCAACCCCACCCTATGGTGCTCGAGGAGAATGATATTGGCAAATATCCCAGGGATAGTGCCTTCCCTATTTGTTTGCTTGTTGAGGAGTTGCTGTGTGATACCCGACACACTTTGTAGTGTCTTTCAATACATGCTTTGAAATTACCATGGATAGTAGGATAAATTAGACTCAGTCTAGATGACGGAGATTATTCGAAGCTTTCCCTTTTTGCTCTTTGAGGTTGCATGAATAACCAAAACCTTCATCTGTATCTGTAAGGCTGATTGGTCTGTAATTCACTTCAGCACAAGGTGTCTGGGCCAGACTAGGTGTAAGGGCTTTGTATCTTGCCTCAAAGCTCCAGGATGCTTGTGATTCTTCAGCGGATCTTTGCTGTATGGCATTTTTAGCGGCCACCTTGCTTCTTTTAAAATGGAGATGCCTAAGAATATTTAATGCCATAAAAATTAGCTTAAGTATATTTAATCACTTGAATTTACAGTTTATGGGAAATTACTTAAACTGTACAATTGCTATCCGTACTTGAGAGAAGCTGGAGCAGCTTGCTTGTACATCAGGTTCTGGTAGCTCGTGTTTATTTTGTAAAGAATGTATCAACAATGTTATTTGGCAAGCAGGTGAACAGGAAGACATGTCACGAGAGCCATTATTCCTTGGTGTCAAAGTGAAAGGGTTGGCTTGATAACTTGTCCTGATAGCTGAATAACCCTGAGTCACCTAAAGTAAGACTTGACTGCTGAAGTCAAATTTAAAGTAGCTGAGATATCCCAGTCTGTAATCTTTGTTGTTGTTGTAAAGTTGAAAACCTTTTCCCCTTGGGAAGCAGTCTGCCAGCATTTTCCATATGTTACTATGAATTCACCTGAAATTCCTTAAGTAGTGGCTTGCACGGGTGGGCTACATGTCTCATCTGCCCAAAGTTCTGTAGAAATTAGCACATGTTATGGGAGTCATGATGGTATTGCCTCACAGTAGAAGTTGTGACTTCATCTGCACTGCTCTGTCCAGTAGGCTTCAGGGCAGGAGCTGAAAACAAGGCAGTTGCTGTTCACAGTGCCGGCTTAGGAGAGGTTTTCTGTGACACCCTGAGGAATGCTGTGAAGGAGATAAAAGAGAGATTCCAGTGCTGCTTGTGGATGCAGCACCCTGCAGAGGTGGGTAAGCCCTGAACATCCTTCATCTCAAATCAAGGAATTCAAGCAGAAAAGTTGACATGAGGTCTTTCTTTTCAGGGACCTGCAGGCATTGTTAAAGCTGAGAAAATTTAAGGAATAAACTGAGGAAAGAAGTCACAAGAGGGTTTCTAAGCAAAAAGCAGCAAACCCTTGTAAGTGTAGGGGATGGTGTGGTGAAGGTCAGAAGTCAGACGTGAGCAAAAGGAATGAGGATGCAAGTAGGAGTCAGATGAGAGCAGGGGTTTGAGAAGATGAGTATGCTGCTATGAAAGTTAGGAAACTAAAGCAGGAAACCATCAGGAGAAAAAATTCTGTGGTTGAAAAGACCACTTTGTCATCTGCAGCTGGGTGTAAGGGGGGACTTTCTTAGAGTGAAGCAGTCCAGTATTGGAACAGATTGCTCGTAGGGGTTGTGCAGTCTCCGTCCCTGGAGGGTTTCAAGACCAGATTGAATCAAGCCTTGAGCAATCTGATCTGACCCAATGGTTGATGATCCTGCCTGGAGAAGGAGGTTGAGGAGTCTCTCCCACCCTAAATTGTCATATGATCCAATTTGTACTAAGCACAGGAAAACAGAAAGCTTTAGGAGAGCTGTTGTCCAGCTTGCTTGAATTTAATTTTTCCAGATGACCCTGCCCAGAATATACGTGCACTGTTTGCTTTCCCAATACTTAAAATCAACACAGTAATTAACTTTTCAAAAGTTCCCTTCTAATAATGCTAGCATGAGGAATTACATGTTTTAGTATAACATTGGGTTTTTTATGATGAGTAAAGCCCTCTTACAATTTCAGAAGAAATCTTCCTCAGTAAGAAGCTAAGGACCGAAACTCCGCAATGGCCTTGTTTAAAGACAGTGAGTTGCACAACTGCCAGACCTAGCTGCTGATAATATGTCCCAGGAATTTTTGTGAACACTTAGTTTAACTTTTTTTTTTTAGTCAGCTAGCTGTGGCATGGCTATAGATAAATATCTCAAGTTACTGTGAAGTTGTGGGATTGTCTGTCTGGAAGTAAGTGTGTGCAAAGAACCTGGATTCTGTGTGTGTGTAAGCCTACAGACTTTTACTTGGATCAAGCAGTAAAACAGAAAAGGACGTTGCTCACTTGGCTGTTCCTTGATGTTGTGTCAGGAGGCGTGGAACAGAGCAAGCAGTTGGCTAAAGGTGAGGGTGCTGCTGAGCCCCTCCCCTGGATGGGCTGGAGGCACTTGGCACAGCAGCCTCTTGCCCTGGGGATGCTGGGGAGACAGAACACTTTCAAGACACAGCCTAGCATCTCACCCAGAGTTTGTGCGGGACTGTACTGATTGCAGTTGCTGCAGAGCAGTGCATGAGGCATACTCAACCGAAAAGAGAAATAAAAAGCTGTGTATGAAATTGTCTGTGTTGCTAAAATGTCAGAATTTCTGAAATGCATTCTGGCAGTGTGGAAGGGAAAAGGTTAAGCAAAGGTACTTCGTGTGGTGTCACAGTTACAGCCTCACCTGGGCCTCTGGCCAATGAAGCCAGTATTTCAGGTTGGATGGGATTCAGAACAGACTAGCCCTCCTCCTAAGTATGTTAGATCTGACTGCTGTCTCTGAAGAAACTAGACTGAGAAACAGAAATGAGAGAAAAGCTGAGCCTGTGTCACCTTCAGTGCTGGTTTTCCATTGAAACAGGGAAAATGTGATTGAGCTTCATCCGTGTATAACAGAGAGAAAGATCATGCTACACGCAATTTTCACTGGGTCTCAGGGAACTGCCAGCCTTCAGAGGACCCTCACTGGCTCCTGGGAGCTGCCATTGTATCAGAAGGGACAGTCCACAAGTGCTTTGTGTTGGTAGCAGTGCTGAGCAGTCTGCCCATGGTCTTTCACAAAAGGTGACTCCAGAGAGAGAAAGACTACCTGTGACTAGTAATTGTCTTGACTGTACTCTTGCAGCACCGTGTGTTTAAAGCACCTTTATAACTAGTCAGCAGAGTCCCTACAGAAATTCACAACAGGTGAGCCCTTGTGGAGAGGAGAGGAGAGGAGCTTGCTGAGCTGTATTCAACCCCACTTGTATCTTACTTGAAGTTGAGAGAGTCTGTTACTCAAAACCCATGTTGGAGAATTTCTTAAGCAATGGCGTTTCCACTTATGACTGATGCTGTCTCATCGGCAGTCCCCTTCTGTGGTCCTCGCTGAAGGATTAATTTTCCCCAGTCGTAAAACTACTCTCTCAGGCACTTGCCAAGGTTATGAAGTGAGAGCGGGACCTTTAAGAGGCTCTGGCATAACTCTGTTGGCGTGATATTTCCACATCAGAGAGAGGCATTGGAGCCATGAGGATCACTTAGAGTGCAGTGGATGTTGTTGGCCTTTTCAGCTCAAAGCGATGGTGCTTTCGGCAACAATGGGACATTGCACAAAGGAAACTCAATAACCAGGTTAGCTCTTTCTCCATGAGGAAAGCACTTACCTGTAGGGCTTCTTTTTATATCCAGCTTTACGGCAGTTGGTATTGGTAACTCCCTTAGGCAAGACACTGAATTAGATGGATTTTTTTTTTGGCTCAGAATATCTACTCCTTTATTACTACCAGCAGTGGAGAGACTACCTCTTTCTGTGCTTTTATGCAATGACTGCTATTATTCATTGTGGTGTTGTTAGTAAGTTAGAGCAGTTATTTGCACTGGGCTCAGCACACAGCCTCTGGAGTTGTCACAGCAGGCAGCTCAAGATTGCTTTGTGTTGTCCCCTTGCTGTGACAAATCATAGAATCATAGAATCATAGACTGGCCTAGGCTGGAAGGGACCTTAGAGATCATTTTAATCCAGCAAACACGTTAACTTCATAAATGCCCTAACCTTGTGGCCTCTTTTGTAGTTAGTCTTTCATAGAGACAGTAAGGCGATTTCTATCACTACAGCCTCTGCTTGCCTAGTCCAGATGTTTCTTAAGCAATACCAAAATATGTGCAGTGCTTGTCATGTGTAATTGTGTGTGTGTGTTAATCAGAGGAAAAGGAAAAAACCCTTTGTGGCCTATTCTTCTGCTTGGAACGCTGAGATGGAAAGCTGGAATGCTTACCGAGCCACCAGTGGTTCTGGGAACAAACCATTTCTGCATCTTTCTTGCCAAAGAGACTAAGGGAACAGAGAAATTCTGTAAGGAATAGTCAATGTGAAGTTAATATATCGTGTTGTTTTGTTGAAAGTTGAAAAGGTTTACTTTTAATATCTGCCTCCTCCAACTCTTTCTAAAATGAACTCCTGCCAATGAAGGACCAGCATGTAAAGGTCCTAAGCTGATTTTTATGAAGCTGAAATACTGTCAGGCTGTCTGCATCCTTAAGGATAAGAAAATGGGAGTCTGTAAAGCTGCAGGTGAGGAAGAGAAATACATTTACACAAATACAAAGTAAGTATTAAAGATGATCAGTCTCCAGTGACAGGGAGCCTAGAGTTCTCAGAGGCTCTTGCCTGAGGAAGGAGGCCATGCATATAGCCCAGTGTGTAGTGATCACAAGGGAATTAACTGATCCGCTGTTGGCCTTTCTCCCTCATTAGTTGGCTCCCACAGCCTTGTCGCAAATGCCAGCTGTCAGGGCTGTGCAGAAGCTGTAGCTTCACTTGTGCTACTCGGAAGATATTGGGAATCACTTTATGTCATTGCCTGTCTGCAAAGAGCACATGCAGTTAATGAGAGTGCATTATTCAGCAGTGTGAGAAACCGCTTGCTGGCAGTCTGAGATTTTAACTAATTAATATTTGTTCTTTTTTTCATTTAAGCTGATTTATTACTCTAATTTAACTGTATAGACTATAGAGGCTAGAGGAGCATTAACCCAGGTCTGCTCTCCAAATAGACAAATTCTCAGCTACATACGTAACAGCAGATTGTTTTTCATAATTGAACGTGGTAATTCCTTTTCTTTCCACCTCAGAGATCTGGGCCTGCATTGCTGAGAAGGTAATTCTCTGGGTTTACTGTAGCTGGCAGTTAAAACAGTGCAGCTTGCCTTGCATCCTGGCCTTGCCAGCTTTCAAGTATTTAGCCTTATAGTAAGTAAACATGTTTATGTTAGAATTCATTAAATACTAAGGTGTTTGCATCTTTTATGAAAGCTATTAGAAATTTTGAGTTGAATTTTTAGAAATTTTTAATTAGAAGTTAAAATATCTTGATGCTTTGTGTGGAGAAGAAAAGTGGAGCATTCTTGCAACCAGAGAATGCTTTTCAGTTTTTGTCAGACTAACCATGACCTGGAGCAGCAAAAGGATGATTCTTCAAAGTGCAAGGGGGAAATCATTTGCCCTCTGCAACATACTTTGAATTCCTCCATTCACTTTAGAGCTGGGGATGGATGGGAAGAATAATTGAAAAGAAAAAAGTTAAGGATAGAATTGACAGTTCTGTTCTAACATTTGTAGGTTTTGAAGCGGCGGTAGAAGCAACTTCAGCTTCTGCTTTCACAGTAAAGGTTCTTTAAATATCCTTTAGGAAATGGCATATCAATTCTTTACTAGATTCCTGCAGGAATAATGCATGTACCATTCTGTCTTTTCATTGTCCTGTGCATCTTAGGTGAATGAATCCAGTTATCGTAACTAAAATACAATTAGTATTGTTGGCGTTTGTTGGTGCAAGAGAGCAGCCGTACTTTCTAGATGCAGAGATGGACATTCCCTCTGCAGTGCATCCAGGTACGTTACAGTATCACTAAGTGTAATGGGAAGTTCTTATGGAGTACCAGCAGCTACCATGGATTTGGGAGGAAACAAGGCAGTTTATTTTGCAAAGAAACAACTGTTTGAATTGCAGATCACGTAGCCAAGGGTTCTGCTTGCCTTGCTTCATGTTCTTCTTTGTTCTGCTATTTTCATAAGAGCTTCTTGCACAGAGTTACCTTGCATAAACTTGATGCCGGGAGTTTTGCAGCATCGCTGCAGTTTCAGTCTTTTTGTTGTCTTAGTGACCCATGCGGAGTGATACAGCATCCAAAATAAATAAAGATCCAACACAGAAATGCATCTGTTTTAATGGATAGTTGTATGTAAACACAGAGGAGCACAGATCGTGGAGCACTAGTTGATTGGGATGCACTTGGATGAGTCACTGGTGTGATGTACTAGAGATGTAGCCAGCATCGCACATGTGCTTATACTCTGTGCCTAGTTTGGGAAACATTGGCTTGTAGTGGAAGAACATGACGAGGGTTACACAAAGCTGTAAGAGATGCCAAGTCTCTCGTTCATGACTCACCAAGGCAGTGGCAGCTTGTACTTGCTGCTCCCTGACTAATGCAGGGGTTATTCCCAAGTGTTCAAAGAATATTGGAGGTTACTAGTTCAGAAATTTTACACATTACATCATTCTATTGCAATGACTGACTCACTGGGTCAGTTTACTTAGCAAGTAAGCAGTGGTTAGTAAGAGAACTGTAACAGGGTATACCTGCATTGTCTCAGCTCACAGTACATTTTGCTGCCTGTTCTAATTACTTCTTGATAAGATAGATATCCTTTCCTGGAGGCAGAGAGAGCACAGCAGTACCTGCAGGCAGTCTATGAGTCTTAAACAGAAAACTAGTTGGTGGGTGGATGCGTGGGATTTATTTTGTAGATTTAAAAAATCCATTATTTCCTGAAATCCCACACTACATGGCTTCATGTACAGGAAGCATTATCTGTTATCTGTAAACCAGTGTGCTGTAGGCTGGATAGAAAGGGAAAAGGCCAACCTGGAAGAATCAGTCTTTAGGTGTAAGACACACACACACACATTAGGTGTAGCATCCCCCAACAAAGACCAACTGTTGAAGGCACTTCTAATGTCTTTTTTTCCCCCTAGATACTTAAGTCTTTCTTGAGTCCATCCATCACTAGCATATAAGACGGAACATTGCCTATGGTAGTAAGGGACACTTGCCTCATCAGGAAAATTATTATCTGCATGTATATTTTCTAAGAGATAGAATTCTTGTATGGAAAGGCATGCCTGAGAAAGTAGAATGATACTATGTTTTATTCTTCCAAATATTTTAATTTGTAAGAATCATAGAATCATAGAATGTGTTGTGTTGGAAGGGACCTTTAGAGGTCATCTAGTCCAACCCACCTGCAGTAAGCAGGGACATTCATTTTATTGTATATTCTAAGTAGCTAACATACAAGTTCTTAGTATGATGAAACTGTATGTTTACAGATTTTCATTAAGACTTTGAAAGAAAGAGCATATAATAGAGAGCACTTTTTTACCTTCAGCAGAACTCTCTATGTAGAATATAGGCCTCAAGTTGTGTGTATTTGTCCAGCATGCCCACATAGGTGAGAGCAGATTGTAGACATAGTTAAAACCTTGTTAAAAGGATTTATGTTTATTTATTTTAAAGCTTGCCCATGATGATAATTCCAGTGCTTGAGTTTGCTGATGCAAGGTGGCAGATCTCAAAGGATTCAAGTCACAGGACAGATAGATGTCTTCCATTCACAATAATGTGTTACATCATGAGGAATACTCCCTATTCTGAAGCAAAAAAAACCTCAAAACTGCCTTACTTTTAGCTTCACCAGGACATAACTGAGTTTGATCTCAGCGCATAAAAATATTCCAGATGGAAGACATTTTTACTGCATTCTTATGTAAATTATGTTGCATGTTTTTGTATGTTACAATGATGACATCACCTCTCAGAGACGCTTTGGAACCTTCTCTAGTGGGGGGAATCTAAGAAGGGGGAGTGACAGAGCAGCTTTGGTGGGCACCTGGCCTCCAGTTAGGTCCAAAGCACCACACTTGTAAACTAAACAGTGTCCGAAACCCCTTTGGCCCAACATTACGACTGCTAACTGGTGACTTGGAGAGCTGGCTGAGCTGTTGGATCTGTGCTCACTGAAGAAAAGCAGTGATATGGTAGAATTTGTGTCGTTGCATACTGCTTGTATGTCCTTGCAGTTCTTTCCTCTGAATTTCTGCAGATGGTCGGAGGCTGTTTATCACACTTCTGCATGGGTGCAGAGTTTTTGTGATTTGCAGCACAGTGAAGCATTGCATGCGTTCCTCAAGTAAAGGTGAGGACAATGTGGGTGAATAGAGTCTGTTCTAGTCCTGACTGCAAGTGCTGCAGTCATCTGGGAGTGAAACTCAGGCCATTCTCAGTCTCTAGCACCGCACAGTGGTGTGCAGGACTCAGCATACTGGAACTACCCAAGTGCTCTTTCCTGCTCATTCATTGAGCCTAATGCTTTGGGCTACTGGTTGCTGTAAACCACAAAAGCTGAGGCAGCTTTTCTAGAATCTGTTTTTTATCTGAGAAGCTGATTGACAAGATGACATGATGTCATAATTTGTGCTCCAACTCACATTGCTTGTTTTCAGTTGAATTTGCCTTCAGCTGCAAATCTGCCTGTGAGGGTATGAAGTTACGTTTCAAAGACATTGTTGCTAGATCTCTCATACATAGCTGTCATTATAGCTGCTACTTTTTAAAACAGGAGTTCTCTAGCAATTAGTGCCAAAAAGCGTAACCAGAATTCGCTAACTGATACTCTTAAACACCAGGGGTTTATCAAGAGCATCTACTGCCATCATGCTGTGCTTCCTGAAGACGAGTAAAAGTGTGCTATGTGTGTATTAGTGTTCTAGTATGTACCCAGATCCCAGAAACATCAGAATTCAGAGTACTACATCTTCCTCCGTGGTTCATAGCCATCTTTTTACAATACGAAAAATTAATCTGGGAGTAGTTTTACTCTAATTTCATTGTACCAGGGGCTGATGGCCCCTTGATGGTTTCCGACAGAGGGATAAAACTTTCCCTTCCTGCAGACAAGAAATAATCCCCATATGAAAACTACTAGAGAGTCTATTTTATAGTCATGCCCATGTCCATCTGGCCACTTCTGGGAATGCATGAATGATGAAACTAACTTCTCAGCACAGGGCATAGCCATGACTGAGGAATAGCCTTTTGTTTCCAGATTCCACCTACATGCTATCATGAACCATTTACTACAGAGAACAGGCATTGAGTCTGTACAGGAGTAAAGCTCTAGGGAAGATGAACTTTATTTTTTGCTTGCTTAGGGAGTGGATTGTAGAAAATTACGGTAGCATATGTCCATGAACAGCAAGCTGGTATTTGCATTCAATTGCATGGTGATAGGCCGTTGGAAATATATTAATAAAGTATGTGTAAAAGTAAATATAGCCAGTGAAACAGAGTATATGTTCGTCCTTAGTACTCTGAGCCTCACCTCTCCACTTGTTACAGTGTCTCTTTAATCATCTGACAACAGAGCTTGTGTCACAAAGCAATCAGTCTTAGAAATAGTTTTGGTCTTGCTGAAAGACTGTAAGGTCTACATAAACAGTCTGGAATACAAGTCACTTCCTAGTTCTCTGACTCAGGCCGATAGATGAATAATGTTATGACTTTGAAATAATTGCTTATGAATCATCTGGAGGGCTGTAAAGGAAGATGCATGGCACTTATGTTTGTGAGAACACTTTCCTCTGACTGTGATAGGCTATAAGTGAATTGCAATCAAGAGAGAAGAGCACTTGCATGAACATCTGCAGGAACGCAGGGACCTCACAGAGAGTAGAAATAACACAAAACATGGAGTTTCCTTGCTTTCTTTTTCTTATTAGGATTTTTTTTTTTTGCTTTATGTTACAATTTCATGTCAGTATTTCTTTCCTTGAATTACTGGCCTGTTATTCCTGTCTTGATTACAATTCTGCCCATGATTCTGCTTTTTTTTCTCATGTTGCATAGCTTTAAGCGTGTACACTTTCACACACCAGTCTTTTCAGCACAAGAGAGCTGAGGTTACATACCTATGCTGTATTAAATTAGGTTTTGGATCATAACCTAAAATGCTGTGCTGAGTGTTAGAGGGTTAGAAGTGTCTCCATTACTTTCTTCATTTAATGTCATCTGCACCATGAGATGAGTGTGAGATATCTGTGCTCTACAGAGGTTAGATTTCTTTAGGCTCTTCACAGAATATATTTGGTATTTGTTTTGTGCTGCTGCTGTGTGCTCTCAAGGATGAGGGGCAGTGTCCGTACGGAGCACAGCTCACTACTGTTAGTGAGACTCTTTGCTGACTTTTGCTGACTTGTTTGCATGAGAGCACAAGTCTTTGTTGTTGGTGTCATGAAGCTGTAACGATTCAGCTCTGAAAAGCTGTATTTAGTCAGCCAAATGAAACACCCGAGTAGACATATATCTGAAGCAGAGGCCTGTCCTGATTTTTGGAATAAAATATGGTGGTATGTTCTAAAAACTGCATGTTCCTATTTAAATTCTGTTTTAGCCAAGAGTCAGATACATGTAATTCTGGAGTAACATGGCAGGTGTCCAATATTCCAAGAAATCTTGCGAAGTTTTTGTTATGTCACGATCTTTTCTGAGTAATTTTGAAGGAAAATGAAATATCTTTTATGTTGTACGTGATTTTAGGTCACACTGAGCAAAATGTAAGCTCCAATTCTGCTCACTTCATTTCTGTGACAGGAGGTCAGTACTTTATTACATAATATGGAATTACAAATGCAGTACAGTAATAATCCTTTTACATCTCAGTTTCCCATTTTGTAAAATGGAATGATGTTCCATTAAATGTATAAATTACACTAAAATATAAAATTCAGTGGAATTAGAATGAAATACAGTAATACTGTTAGAGCATGCTGTGTCATAGTAGCCATTTGCGAGTTATCACGGGGGGTGGTTCAATCTCTGAATATAGCTTAAAATGCTGCTTAAATAGGATAGTAAGGGATTTAAGACAGTTTGTATAGGACACTCTTTTCTTTGCTCACGTAACAATATTGACTTGGGAATGAAAGTCTTGCTGACTTGTCAAAATGTAGCTACAGTTGTACAGAAACTGGGAATATTATTTGAAGACTTTTTGAGCATTTTAAATTGAAGAGCCTGGTCTGGCTGATCAGGTCTCATCTGTAAAAAAAAAAAAAGCGCGCTTTGCCTCATAACTTGAAGGAGTCAAGAATCTGACATAGGTTGCTGTGAATGACAAAGCTCATATCCAGTGATGAGCAGAGTACTTGCGGCCAGAATAGCTGGCCCAGGAATGTTCCTGTCAGCTTTGTGAGGAATATTTTCAGTGCGTCACTGAGTTCTGTGGCTGGCTGTTTATAGCCTGGACAGCCCTCAAGAAATCTATGCTTTTCCGGGCAGATGCGTAATTGTGCTGCCACATTAGGTCAGTGGCAGATTTTTCAACCTCTTGAATGAGACCAAGTATTGGATATGTGCTTGCCATCTCAGAAGAGCACATAGGTTACTGTCCATTTTGAATAGGGCTGCCATGCTTTTAACCAGCTACAGAGCAAGTGTGGCTTACTTTTGTGTAAGCAGCTCAAAAGGTGGAAGGTTTGGTTAATACATGTCTGCTCAGTAAGCTGTGGTGGGGAATTTTTGGTTTGGGTTTGTTTTTTATTTGACCCCCATCTGTCCGTCTCCGTTTTTGGCATTCCCCTGTGTATGCTGGGAAAGGTCTCACTTTGTGTTTTTGAGGTTATAGTTGTTGAGGAAGCTGAAATTTTCCAGACTCTGCAGGCACACCAGTCTCTTCAAGTCCTGTAGTTGTTGACTAATCTATGAACTGCGTGCTGTGCTCAGGAAGAGATACAGCAGGAAGGATTTGCCTGTCCAAATATAGACTTCTGCTTTGGAGCTGGTTGCCTTCATTGTCAGTGGAAAGGAACAGGTGTTGCTGGCATATGACTTACCCGGTCCAAGGCTGTGTCCCAATAACAGTCTGGCCAGCTCAGACTGTCAGAAACAATGTGGTCAAAGTTTCATAAGACCTGGACACATTTCAGCTAGGACTAACATTCCATGCTTTCTTCATGGGCTGGTAGCATGTTCGCAATTAGCTGAAAATGACACAATGTTTATTTGACCTATGCATATTCCTCTAGAAAATAATAACTTGATTACTATTGTGCTACATTTTCATTGACTAAACTTAGTGGAGTTTATTCCATGTAGTCATTGAACAGAGGAAGAAAATATGTACAGGTTAAGACAGTTTTTGGCTATTTTTAGTAGATGAAGTGGCCATGTGGCTCTCCATTGACTGAGAGAAAAACTGCAACTTGTCCATTAGTAACAAGCCAAGAATAGCAGTCTTGTTCATATTAAGCAGTTGTTCTTATTTTACCTTTGTGCTGGCAAATGCATCTTCTGAAGGACTCTGAATTTGAGTAGGGTCTTCACCATTTCAAGTGGAGACAAATTTTGTGTTGCAGGAAGCTCTGCACGTTTATGGCTCTATCTTTGCTACAGCTCTCACTTTCAACTGTGCCAAAAAGGCTGGTCTTCAGAGGTAGTCTTGTGATTAAACTTTCTCGATTAACCAGTCTTGGTGAACAGATCCTGGAAATATTCCTCTTTCAGGATCTTGCTAGAATACTCTGACATCTAACATTTCTTCTAGAATATAGAAACAGACTGGAAGAATTGCTAGAGTGTCAGTTCACTGCCTGTTATCTGTCTCCTGGAGGAAGAGGGGAAAAAACTGGAAAGCAGTAGTCTCCCGCTGTAATCTTGTCTTGAAGCAAATAGAAGAATGACAACAACTCTGTTCTGCAGTGAGGCCTCTTTGACCTTTCGTTTCCTGTTGAGTTGTGAAACAACAAAGTAAACATTTAACTGAATGTGGCAGCCTGAGACAATTGGCCCTGTTGTAGAAGGAACACCAGTCCCTTCTCTCTGCATAAATTCTCTTCCTTGGCAATGCTAATAGAGCTGCAGTGGATGAAAGCCAGGCCTTTCACTGGGCAAGACACAAATTTAAGCGGAAGTACAGTAATGTGAGGCTTGGTCCCTGGATGTGTCTTGGATGCAGCAGGGCTGCTGAGGATTGACCATGGTCAGAGTCTTTTCGAAAGTATTTGGTTTTTAGCATAGGAAATCAATTTGAAATAGCAAAGTCTTCAAAGCTCTGCCATGGGGGTTCGTGGAAGTGGTTGGATATAACTTTTTTTTTTTAACTGATGCAACAATTTCAGAGGTGTGTTCCTTGTACAAAGAGGAATCATTCTTCAACTTTGTTTCTTTGATCTCATAGACCTGCCATGACTCCACATTCCTGAGGTAGACTTCTCAGCATGAATAAAACCGTGAGTTCTAAAATGCCATAAATTTACCTGAACATCCATGCTATAAATGCTATAAATTTACCTGGTTCATCCAGCTTAGATGTAAGAAGTTGATGCCCTTGTCTCAGACTCACTAGTTTCATATCAGCCTTCAACTGTGCTTTGGGATGATCTGTTGTAGTGCTGGAGCCTGCATAAGCTGCTGCCGAAGAAAACCTGGCTAATACTGATGCCCTACAACCAGCCTTGTGTATTTCCAGATATAGTCCATGAGACCGTTTAGTCCTGCCTTTAAAATACTGTCTACTGTACATGCAAGTAAACATTACAAGTAGAAAGAGACATTCTGGAAATACATTAGTTTTAATGGTAGTTCTGCCCATTTGATAAATCTGTTGTGCCACTTTATTTATTGTGGACTTATTTATTTTAGAGCAGACTGATATGTAAAGCGCTTTTAAACAGATTACATGTCAGTAAGGATGATAGGTGTTTAGTTAACATTTAACATACATTTATAAGGAGTTTTACTTTCTTCTCTTGACTGTGTTAGAATGCAGGTGACAGTCTCTTCTGACTTCCTGTAGTTAATTTGATAGTCAGACTGAATCAAGTCTACATTTGAGTATTGTTGCTCTCAAAGAATATTTGTCTTGTGCAAAAAAACCCCAGTATATCAGCTATATGAAGATCTGCCTTGTATCCATCCCCTGGTCCCCAGAGAGCCTTTTCCTCTCTACGGCATCTGTATATTTTCAATTTATTTAGTCAGAGAGTTGTCTTGTCTCTTATTACTGTTTTCGTATCCATTTATTCTTCCAGCATCACCCAATATAAATGAGTTCCTGTCAGTCACGGAAGAATGTTTTTGTAACTTGATATGCAATGGTGTATTCTTAGTCCAGTGTTCATGAAGTTGTGCTTTTGTGTTCACAACATCATTGCACATCAGTTCCTTGTCAGATGGGCACCTATAAGCTGCCTAGGAGATGTCTTACAGATCTCTTCAAATCTCATGACTTAGGCCTGCCAAAGCTTTCATGTCTTCTGTTTTGTGAGGCTCCATTTGAAGGAGGATAGACTTCAACAGCTGTAGTTCAGACAGCAGACTTAAATTATTAAGCTTCCATTGAAAATAATTTTCTTTGAGGTTTGTTGCCTTCTTATGCTTGCCACCATGGCCACTGCTATGTCGAGGTCTCTTAATATTTTATTACTGTCTGCTAGTGAGTCTTTCAGATGGCCTTATTGGACTGTAACTTGGTGGGTTTTTGGACAGGTATATTAAGAATGGACTGTGCAAAAAAATTATAGTGTATATAAATCATAATACCCATTACTTCTGCTTTGTAGCTTAAAATGGACCACTGTTGGTTAAAGAGAAAAAGAATCTAAACAGCTGAACTGGTGGGGCTGTCTGACTCCTAGCACTGAATATTACACTCTAAGGCAGCTTTTCTGGAAGAACGGACAGAACAAAACTACTACTGCATGTTTTTCTTCTTTTGTAACAAGCTGATTAATTCCTGAAGTAGGATTTTGATCAGAACTGGGCATGGAAATCCTGTCTTGCCTTTGCTTGTGTGAATGAAGAATTATGCGGAGAGTTGGTATTGCCAATGAATGCCAGATACTGATTGACGCTTCTTCTATTCTAGTCACATAGAACTTTTTACAGTTTATGTAAATGAGCCACTGTGCTGTCTTGGTTTTACCACACTTGAAATAACGGAAAAGCTAACTGTCTAGCAGAAGCAATGAAACCAAAAAGAACAGTATCTTGCTCTTTTATGTATTTCTGTGTGACAAACTTAACCTCACTTTCTGCCTCCGATTTATTTTGTTGCTGTAGTGGCACTGATTTTTTTTTTCCAGAGCTTTCCAAGGCTTGTTCCTAGCACTACACCTTACAGGTCCCCCTGCCTATATTGCTCTAATTTAGGGTGACTATCTCCAAACAGAAAATGTTTTCCAAAGTCAGAAGGAGAAAGAAAAAAAGGGGGCTAGAATGTAGAAGATGAGTAATCTCACATGGAGATATGGAAGAAGTTTTGTCCATTTGTGCCTTTGGGGAAACAGGCTCTTTGCTTCTTTTGTTAGGTGTTACCTGAATGCTTTGTGGGATTGCCCATCCATGTGTGGCACTTCTGTGTGTCCGCAGCACCGCAAGTCACTTTCAGTGGTTTTGCTCATGTGCTCCTTCCCTGCTTGTTCTGGAGAGATATTCTCTCTGCTTTAGTCTTTCATCTCCAAAAGTTTATTTTAAGTTCTCAAAATGGAAGACTCTGCAGATGGATGGCTTAAAAAGTGTTGTTCAACTTCTTTCCTCCTGAGAAAGTTAATGGTGTCTTGCTGGCAAGCAAAATAGAGCTCTTTTTTTTCCAAGAGCAAGATTTACGATTCTTCCTGCCTATTTTAAGTTCATTCAGTCCTTCTGGAGTTCATCCAGCCCTACTTGTGTTGGTTTGCTTAGACTTATCTCAGGTAGGAGAGTTTTAAAACTGGTATTTTTAAAATACTTTTCTGCTTTTCTAAATAAAGAACTTTGAAGGACAGACTCCAGGTATGTTTTTAAAATGCTGTAGCATTACTGCTAAACTTTTGGATTGTCTCCAGCTTTGCAAGGAAAACTGTATGTAAACTGTCAGAGTTGAAAATACATACATACATATATATGTGTGAGAACAAAAACAGTCAGCCGAAACCCCATAAACCTTGTCTTGAAGAAAAGTATTTCATTCACTAGTTCTAAAAAAATATTTAAGGCACAGTATTTGAAACATGAAGATGATTTGTCACTAGTATTTCTTACTGTGAGGTGATAATTTTGTAATTTGAAATTTGTAAACACTATCTGGGCTTCTTCCTGAGGATGTTTACCAGCTTGCATTCGCTCTTTGCCTTCAGTAGTCATTGTGTAGAACTTTAGGTCTCTATGATGTCAGATCACAGCAGAGTGTCACATTCGTCTTCTCCAGGTTTAAATTGTAAGAATTTTCTTTTTCAAGATCCACCTGTCAAACAAGTTCTGTTACTTAGAAAAGTTAGCTTTGTAGAAGTTTGAAGCGTGTGTTGCTTTTGAAGTGAAGTTGCAGAAACCTTTTGGAATCTAAAGCCATTAAAGCAGGACAAGAGACAGTCAAAGGTCTTGTGCTGTACAAGAACTTCACAGGTGAAGTACGGAGTTGCTGGAGGGAAAGGACATGGGGTTTGGGTGGCAGAGCTGTGGAGAGCAGTGGAGGAAACGAAAGACAGGAACTGTCCTTTCCTGCACCTCTTCTCCTGGAGAGCAAAGTAGGTATGTACAAGCCCAGATGTTTTTCAGTCTGTGAAATGTAATGTTTATTTTTACTTCTGCCTTTTCCCCGATCTTCAGCAATGCAATCATCTATATGTATATCCTGCCGCTCACCAGAAACAGCTGCTCTGTGCTGCCCCAAGGATGTCTACTTTGCTTTTTGTGGAAGTGCTAACAAATCCATTTCCTTGTTCTGTCTCCTGCAGTTGTAAAAAAGAAGAGCAATTGAAACATGCTACAGGAGGTTTTATGCAAGCCTAAAATAGGCCTTAGGGACAAGAATATTGTGCTGTTATTTCTTCAGATGGCTTTACTGCCACAAACTTTTCACAGCAGCTGCAAGCATGTAGGCTTAGGATGGGTGGTATCTATCGTACAGGCTGTAAAAAGACTTAAAACTGAGACACAGGCTGCCAGATCTGTAACTGTAACTTAGGCTTGAAGGGGAGACATTGAGTTTTTGTGAGTGGGCTTTTATACTAGTCTTTTACCCTCCAAATGTGTCTAGAGATGTCAATGCTACCTGTATTTTAATGAAATGATAGAATACCAAGGGGGAAAGGGAAGGAAGTCAGCTTGCATTTTCTCTTGTTAACAGGGAGAAGACTTTTACTAGAAGTGAGAACTTGGGTTGTGTGAGGTGTAATTCTTTTTTTTTCCTCAATAAATAGTATTCCTTCAGACAAAAAGCCCCGAGTTCTCAGACCACCTATTTTTATCATCCTCCTATTTCCCTTCAAATAAACTGAAATATTAGAAATTAAGGTGTAATACTTCTATTTAATTTTGGTGTTATATGCCTTGTTTGGGAAATACGGTTAATGACAAAGCAAGAGATTTGGACTGTCAGAATTTCATAGTTCTTGTTCCTAAAAACTGCTTTTAAGATGAGTGTTTGAGCATTTCATGAGGATAAGTACAATCCTATCTATGACAATTTCTAGCAAATGGAGAAAAAATGTAGTCTTAGTCTTAATTATTTTCATATATGTTTTGGAAAATAGGGAGCTGTTGTGCAAGAGTGTTCTGGATCAAACCTTGCCAAGTTTGTCTCTCCATACTTTTTGTCAGCTAGTTTCTCTGAGGAAGTGTGGCACCTGGTGTGTTATTTCACATAAGCCTGTTGTGACAGGAAGAAAAAGAGAATTTTATTGGCATGAGTTGAGGACATCAAAGAATTGTAAATCAGACAGGAAGCACAAAATGCATTTAAACCTAAATTCCGCTACTGCTGCCGCTCACAGAGCTGCTTTCTTTAATAGGCCAGTAAACTCTGTTTTCTACTAAAATGGCAGTGTAACAAGCTGTGTGTTATGTTTCTGGTATTTCCTCATTGGTCAAAAGAACATCCTGTCCCTACAAGGGTAGGCCAGGCAGAAGTCAGTTTACAAACTCAAGCTGACATCATAAGTGCAGAACAAAATTAGGTGGTTGATGGAGATGCCCTGTCTTAGCAGCCAGTTCTGGTACGAGCCTCTCTGCAGCAAACTACATGTATTAGAAATGCCTTGTAGTTCATGTGCCTCAGGAGCTCAGTATGAAAAATGTTAGCACATTTGCTCATGTTTAAGACACATGGCAGTAGCAATAGATGAATAGCTGCTTATGAGCAATTAGTCTTCACAAATGTATCAGTGTGCTAGCCTTCCCCCTTCAGATATTTTCCCATCTTTGGAGAGGTGAAAGTTTTCCTCTTGGAGATGAGGGGGGCACAGAGCTATCTGTTCATATGTCTTACAAGTAGGTTCCTTTTATTCTTCAGGAAAACACAGTGATACAAACTCTACCGATTGGTTTTAAATTGACATAGTTTCCAAACCAAGACAAAAATATACATATGTAGTCTGGGTTCAGTCCAAAGCATCTTTACCTTTGAACTCGTTTAGGCCAGAGAGACGAGATGTTCCACAGAGCAAAAAACCATGTGATTAAAGAGCATGAACAAACACAAAGTATATTATTAACAAGACACCAGACTGCATTTCGTGTTGCGCTTTCTGGCTGGTGACCCATGGAATTGACTCAAAAAGTTAACAGAGAGGCAGAGGTCCAGTCTGTTCTAACACAAGTAATAATCACCAAAAAAATTCCCTGAAGCCTTCTTCCTGTATGGCAGTCTTAAAAACTGTTCACACTGGTCCTGACAGTGGTGCAAATACACCACAGTGAAACTGTGTTTTGGAATGTATGCTGAGAGAATGGTATGGCATCTGGTGTGTTGGGGTTTTAGCTTGATTCACCATTCTGTATGTGTCTAGTAATTAGCCTCTCTGTTACCTGCAGGCTCTTCACACTGTCGACATCTTTCATTTCTCCCTTGTGTTCTGACTCACAGGTCTGTCAGTGCCATTCTGTCTTTCCTACCTTGTGGCCCCTTCCATTTGCAGGATGTGGCTGATACATCCACATCCTGATCAGCAGCTGTCTAGGCCATGATAGGTACGGGCTGACTATGAGTCACTGCGCTCTGTGGTGAGGATGCGTGTAATAGAGGCACGAGGTTAAGGTTATATGGTGTTTGGAGATTTGTGGAATGCTTGACCAGCAGCTGAAAAGAATTTTTTTTCATAAACAGATAGAATAAAATGGCATAGTCTTGGCTGGTCATGTGCAAGGAAGAGAATTGGAAAAAAAAGAGCTTTTTTTGCAGTTGTTGATAACATCGGGACATTTTACTCCTGGGAATTTGCATGCCTTTGACCCCAGAAAGCCTGAAGAGATCCACAAATCTTCACTGTGTAAAAGGTTTTTCAGGAAATTCAGTTGGAAAATGTTGAAACGGCTTTGTCCCATCATGTTTGTGTGTATGCATTTTCCTGGGAGGCTGCACTTCTGCTCTCCTTCTCTGTTAGCAGAGGGCTGAGGTGTCAATGAGCCTCTGAACATGCATGAGTCTTGGTGGTGTTCTACAAAACCCGCTTTCTGCTCTCTGGGCAGTATATATGGATCTCAGGAAGGGGAGCATCAGGCCTGTTTGCATTTATTTTTCACAGAAGGTTACTTTATTAGAAATGGACTTCTGTATCTTGGGTTTTCCTTCTCAGGACTTCAGAAATACTGTCATTTTTTCCTTCTATATTTAACACTTTTAGACAAACAGGGAGCTCTAGTGGTAGTTTAGCTTCTCTTTAGTGTTGCAGGTTCATCACATTGAACATGCATTTTAGCCAGAAGGGAAAGAAGTGTTTGAAGCTATGGAAGCAGTGCCTGCTGGATCCCTGACAGGCAATGAGCTGCTGTTGATGACAGCTTTTCCTATACAGCCCACAGCATCCCTCAGGAATGCATCTCCTCCCTTACAGAGATGCCAGCTGCCTTCCTTTCCCGTCTGGTCCCTGCTGTTAGTCAGCAGATGCACTCCACTCCTCCAGATCCAAAGTAGAAGATACTTTCTCTATCGCTTCCTTGCTCTTCTTTGTTAACTAACCCTTCTTTGTTATTGCTGAAACGGAGATTTCCCAAGGCACTCATGGGATTCCTTTGAACGCTGTGGAGCAGCATGTATGGGAGATCCAAGGGGAGGCCCTGGGATGCCTGCCGGGAAGCAGAGGGTGCGAGTGTGAGTCATAAGCTGCAGAACCGGGAGGGCACGAGCATCAGTGCTGATCGTGCTTGACTCACTCTTAGCCAGCAGCGGGTCAGCTGGCAGATGGCTGCAGCCTGAAGAGAAAGCTTCTAACTTGCCAGCCAGCACCCAGTTCCAGAGGTGAATATCTGCATTTCATCAACGTCTTGTATTGTCTCTCTGAGAAGTTGCAGGTAATTGGTAGTGCTTCAGTTTCCTGTGGCTTTCCACCTATTCATTTGTGTTGGGTCAGCTCAGCTGCTTTATAAGTGTGGAAGTGTGCTTGAAATCTGATGAGCTTGCAACGTGAAAGAAAAATTAAAATGCTATTCAATCTCAAATGCCAAAAACTGTGGGGCTTTCTACCAAGCTCCAGTTCAGGTTTGCATGTAATCATGAAATTAAACTCCACTTCTTTCAGCCTCGGTCAGAGAAATCACTCCTAGGTACTATAAATAATGAAAAGATCAAATTATTCTTCAGTGCTTGTGTTCTTCAAAAAAAGACAAATATATGGGAATCCTGTAGCACCTGAGAGGAAACTGTGGCACCTCTGAAGTCAGCTGGCCTAGAAATTGCTTCATGTGTCCTTGGTAAGACAATGTACTGGAGTTTTGCAAGAAAATAGGAAACATAACATACTGTGACCTGTTTTCTAACCCTGGGATGAGATTAAATTTGAACTGGTGACAGGTATTGGACTATTTACCTAAGCAAACATAGCAAAAGTTGTGTTAAACCTTTTGGAATGTTCAGTCACCCACTTCTGCATGATTTACATGATAAAATCTCAAAGAATGGAAGAGAAACACTTTTTATATGTAAAGTAACAAGCATCAGGTTCTTCCAGAATGTTCTATCTTCATACTGAAATGTTCTGCAGATTTTTCTGTAAGTTAGGTGGAGTAAAAAGGCAACTTCACCATCTTAAATGTGGTTTTCTGAATGCATCCCAAATACATTAAGCTAAAATTGTGTTTCCTTAATCCAAAATGTTTTGAAAGTAAAATTGCTTTTACTTGGAGTTCTGTCACTGTTGATGTCACAGCATTTTATTTACTAGCAGAGAGGTTCTAGCCAGAGGCCAGAAGTCATAGGTTTTCATCTCTTGAAAAATTACTTTGTGCCAATACCCTACTGCATTGGTACTGAGCATTCTTCTACAGCTCAGCATCCTCCCAGCACGGTATTCATCCACGATCAAAACTCTGACTGGTACAACGGCTGTGAAGCACAACAGCTGCGAAGCATCTCTGGGCAAACTCAGAACCCTGAGCATTTTTTATTACGGCCTTTGGTGAAAATGTTGGTGCTTGTTGCTTCCTGGGAAGCTGAGCAGTTTGGCAAGGGTGGTCTGCCAGCTAGTGCCCAGATGGCAGCTGGTCACTTTTGGAATGCCCTGCTTCCTTCTGCAACACGGGACATCCTTCCCCCTGCTTTTGCACTGGTATTGAGCTCTTGGTCCTGCATTGTCCTGTTTATACTTCTAGAGGTTAGCGTTCTGTCTGACCTGTGGAGCGAGCTTACTTTTCAATGACTTGCAGAAACTCAGCGTCAGCCATCAGATCTTCAGACATCTTGTAGGGCACCCAGATGAGGCACACAGGCAGCGATCACACGAGCAGCTCGACAAGCAGCAATGCAGGCATAAGGAGATCTCTCCTTGCTAGAAAGCCTGTGGTACTTACCCCACTGCTTCGTTATGTTTGCTTGCTGCTCTGCCTGAGTTCCCAGGATTCGCAGGACAGCTTTCCAGGGCAGGGATGTGAGAGACGCCCCCCCATCTATCCCAGGCCTCTGCTCTCTAAGCGCGGGTGTGCTGCTTCTCAAGCACGCGAGGCCAAGCAGTAATCCAGGGTGATGTGTGTGTTTTCCAGCGCCTCGGATGCAAGTCACTAGAGTGTACCTACAGTCCTCCTCACCAATCTTCTGTTATATCCTTACAGCTACGCATTATAGCAGTCTCGAACAGAGATAACTATAAGAAGTATCTACCTTTACTGTATTACTGTTAACAAATTTTTACTCTATTAATGTAGTAATGGACAATCTGATTATTAGATGTTTTTATTGATTGTTACATTTGGCTTTATCCTAATGTATTTAAATACTTCTGATTGCCTTAGGGAAAGTTTTTGGGTATTTTTTGGTTTTGTGTTTCGGTTGATTTTGGCTTTGTTTGTTTTGTGGGGTTTTTTTTAGGGGCATGTTGGTGGTTTTTTCGCTTTTTTCTTGTTTGCTGTTTTTTCTCTCCTTCACTGCCTCTTACTTCTGTTATCTATTTCTCAAGCTGGTTATATATTCTTGCTGCTATCTTTAGCTCCTTTCTGGCTTCCATTAATTTTGGATTTCCAAGATTGTCAATACCATATTTAGTACAAATGTTTTCTAATTAAATACAACTTTTTTGAACTGCCCTGATTTATTGGATACAACCAAATACGTGTTTTAAATACAATTTCTGATTGCTATAGATGTACCTTTTCCTACCATAGATTTAGTTGGCAGCCCAACTTTGTTTCTTGTTTTTCAGTTCAAAGTAACATCTAGTAAGACTTTGCATGGCATGAGGCAGAAACAGGATTTTCTAGCATGGTGAATACTTGCAGCATCAACAGGGATGATGGATTTCTAACGACCAAGAACCCAGGAGACACTGCATGCTAAGTAAAAGCAAAAGGGGTCAGCAATCGCCGAGTAAATTCTGTTTCACTTACTTGTGTTATAAGTGGCTTCAGGGAGGATTTTAGGAAAGGCGCATTGTGGAATGGCTTAGTGTGAACTGTCATGATGATCACAAGGAACACTACGGGGGAAGTTCACAGATGGAGTTTTGAAGGAGCTATTTAAAATAATATGGGTAGGATTTTAATGACGGTGTTCATGATAAGATCTTGAACAGGAATCATGTAGCAGAGGTTATTTTCTCTTTAGCACTCCCTGTTCTTGGCTTTGATTGTAAACTCTTTTCTGTGTTATCGCTTTGCTAGATATAGACTTTTAAAGACTCTTTTGGCTTTTTTTTTGCTTCCACAACTCAACACAGACCAGAAGAGTGTCTCTTACCAGTTTTCAGTTTGCTGCTTTTCCAGGCTATTTTTCACTTAATGGTTCCAGGAAAAGCTAGAAGAAACCTTACAAGGTCACAGAGTTCCTCTATTTCATCTCCTTGGCCCAAAGCAGGATCTAATAACCCTAACCTGCTCTCAGGCATCCTGGCAGATGATCTTAAAAGTCTCAGTGATAGTCTTCTTTCTCCCTAAGCAATTTAAAATTATTTTTAATAACTTTTTTTGCCCCTATCTGACTTAGAAATAATAAATAAATAAATAGAACACCTTTTTGTTGATGGTACGGGAACATTCAGAAGGCATCGGAGGGAGATTGCTGTGAACTTGGCCCACTGTAGCTTCATTTTGTGTTCCCCTGAGACCCACCAGCTGAAAGGGCAAGATTAAGGAAGGAGTAGTTTGCCGCAGTAATGACCCCCTTGCTGGCCTCTTGGCCCCTTGATTTTCTTTAAGGTTCTGTACCCTGAAGAATTTTCATTTATTATGATGTGCTTTCCTGTTCTTTGCTCTTGCTGGCTTCATTAATGAGAATTTATTTCCTGTCTTCAGTAAGGTTTGTTAGTAAAACTAGTGTTGGAGAAATATAGATGGGAGAGAGACAGGAAAGGGACTAAATACACAGATAAATGATGTGCAGACTAGGGTCATATTTCACAGCAGGACATGCAGTGACGATTCACTTAAAAACGCACCGTGAAAGTGTATTTACTAATATTGTTTAAAATTCGGCCACAGAAAGGGTCTGAACTCCAAGTATCTGTCCATTTAGTACTTTTTTTCCTTTGCAGTATAGCCTGGCATCAGTGTGATCCAGAAATAGGAAACTGGGAAAGCCACTGTCCAGAAAATGCTTTAAGTCACTTTTAAGCTGTGAGGGGAAGAGGGCAAGTGCTGGTTCCAATCCAGAGGAAGGGATGAGCAAGTCAGATTTTCTGGTTGTGGATTGTGTAGATCAGTGGTGGTGAATTTATGAGTGGACAGAAGCAAGTACTCTGGTGTACAGAGTGAGAACTGTTTAGAACGGAATCGTGTGTTGGTTGCATTTATTCGGATACAAGTCCTTTCTACGCCATAGCCAATCTATTACAAATAGATTTCTCTGGTAACTGCATGGTTTTTGATTTCTTTGAATGCTGTGGTACGATTAAGTTCTTGTGATCTAGGTGCCTGCAATACACTGAAGAGTTGCTTCTGCTGAAGGAGTGATTACTTTCTCATTAGGTCTTAAAACACTAGTTACAAAGTCTGACAAGTTGTACCTGCTTACAGACCATGTTCATTGCAACTGAAATCCTTTGTGCCGAGACCTGTTGATGCACAAAAGTCATGTCCACAGACCCACAGCCAGCCCCACTCTGCTCCAGGATGATTGTAAATGCCACTTTAATGGCATCTTTTCCACTTGTCTCTTAGCTAAAGAAAAGCAACAGTGTAGCATTCAGTGATGCAGCAGGTATTTCAAAGTCCTCATCAGTGAGGAGATCACGCTGCTACCTAAATTAGGCATAATACAGAATTTCAGAAATGCAAAAAGAAGTGTCTGAGCTAAGTTTGAATCAGCTAAGAAAGTTTTGGGATTAAACCACATAGAGGAGGCTGCCTATGGTGCTGGCTTTCGACCAGAGTTTTATGGTCTTTCATTTCTCTCATGTCTGTTCTGACGGTAAAACACTAGTGCAAGATGCAGATTGGGATAGAAAATGCAATCGGACAATGCACTTGGTTTGCTGTAGAGGAATCATTTGCCTTTGCGTTGCTTACTTGCCTCCTGTCTTCTGATTTACTGTGACCTGCAAGGGAACGGTCCTCTACCACAGCCAAGGCATTTTGGCCGAACTAATTGAGCACTTAAATTGTCAGAAGATGGAAGTAAAAATCTCACCCACACAATGGACAGATTTAGCAATCTGACTCCTTTTAGTTTATGACTTGCTATTATGTAACGTGTGTGTTGCTACCTAGGTGCATACTCTGTGAAAAACCAAGAGGTAAGCAGCTGTTCTGACTAGGCTTCAGCTGACAAGGGCTTCACGACCTCTCTCAACTGACAATAGTTGGGATTTCTAAGGATAAACTGTGAATATAGACAGCCCATGTAACAGAACTTCCCTTCCCAGCTCCTTCTTTCTTGGAAGTTTCCTGTCAGGAGTTTGTAGCTGTGGCTGAGCTAACAAACACATGAAAAAACCACTTTCTTTCCTGGCAGGTGCATTCCACCTCTAAGTCTCCATGAAGGAGTGCGCAAAGCTAGGCAGTGTCAAAGTGCTGGTGGGTTTCTACAGAACTGCAAAGAAAAGCAAATTCCGTTTTTACGAAGAATAATGCAGATGATGATCATTTGCCTGAAGATCCATTTAGTATGACAGGAAGAGGAAATCTAAGGTGCATGTATTTCCTGAGAACATTTTAGAGGGGCGATGTTTGTCTATGTCAGATGTCCAGCTCAGCAATTTTGGGAATGATAATAAAATAAAAGCATGTCAGAATTCTAGCTCCCTCTTTCTGTACAGATCTACTACTACACAGGTTGTTGTTACAGCTGCAAGACTGGTGAAAGTAAAAACGACACCCATCTGTTTCTGCTGTGAGAGGGAAACCTGAAACCCTAGAATGGAGGACTGAAAAGGGTGCAACATGCTCACCGGGAGAAAATTCTGCAGTGAGATTAGACCAGAGTGTGATGGAGAAAATGATGCAGCTGGATAGATCTGCTTTGCTCCCATGGCAGGAGTTCTGTGTATCTTGGCCATTGGTATTAGAATAGAGAAGAGGGAGAGTCTCTTTTGACGTGATAGAAAGGCTTGGTTTTAAATTAAAGAGGATATTGGAACAGGTCATAAACATTGACTCTGCAAGTTAAAACAGGTTGTTTCCTTCCCTTTTATTAACAATACAAAAGGTCTCAAAGAGTCTACATGTTTCTGCCCTACTGAAATTATCAAGGAAAGGGAATTCTGAGGGGGTGTCCAGACTCGGTGTGGTCCAGTATGCCTTAAAGCTGAGGGAGAGGCTAGCCCTGGTCATCTCTTCTGTTGGGAGGAATGTACAGTATGCACGAAGTTTCCAGTACCGATATTATAATAAGACTGTGTGCTCCTCCTGTGTCTGTGAGCTGGGAGTCCAGCCTTTACTGTTACTGTCATCTGTGGAAAGCAAAGGGCAGGGCCTGTCTGAGGCTAGATTTGGTGGCAACCTTTCTCCTTAGGCCAGTGGGTAGCTTGAGAAGTTGCGCAGAGGTAGGCAACAAGTTAATCTGCAGGAAGATACTTGTATCAAACCTGATTTTCTCCTATCTGACTTGCCTAGAAACAAAAGACAGTGACAAAAATCTACTATATGTTGTATAAATCTCAAATACTTATTTTCATCTCTGTCCTTTACGGCTGTTCTTCAGTTATAAAATCTGATGTCTGTATCATGCAGCAAAGGAGGTTTTTGATACTTGAAATTTAAATGAGACCATCTTCCAGTATCTTAGGATGTCCAGTTTATTTTTGGTCAAAGAGTTGTTCCATTTTATTATTGCTATGTAGCCTGATCACATGAACAATTCTCCTAGTGCACTTGGATGTTTAATTAAAAAAAATAATTAGATTAAATTTAATTTAAAAAAAAGGAGAGGAGGAAGTTGGAAGCATTTGTCACTAGAGTGAGGGAAGGTTGTCCAGCTTCTTGGCCAATGTGGAAAGAACATCCAGGAGAATATGGTCCATTTGAAGAAATTCTTTTGAGGTGATCATGTCTTCTTTCTGACCGTAAGACCTCAGAATGAGATTTTTTTTTGACTTTGCAAGAGATGGTAAATTTGCTTAGTGTGGATCTAGCTCTGTGCCTACTGTCTTTGAGAAGAGATGGTTAGGTAGGTGCAAGACTCTCTTCCTTACAACTGCAAAGGACCATTAGTCTCATGGACTGAGCTCTCATATAGCAAACCCGTCTTCTATCCATGTACTTTCTTCCTCCAGTGGTCTCTGACTAATTTATGTGTTCCACAGAAGTAGGCAAGTCTACTTTTTCCCTCGGTAGCTTATTGCAATGGTTGATCTAACTGAAAAATGTATATTTTACTTGTAATTTGAATTTGTTTACTTTTCAGCCTTTAGTTGGACCAACTGCTTTAGAAGCCCTTGCTCTGTGCTTTATTCAAGAGTTCAACAGATAAAATTCTTTAACTAGGTTATTGCAGAACGTTTTCTAGCTCATAAATAATTTCTCCCCATCTTCACCCAGAGTTTTTTAGTGCTCTCTTTCAGTTGTGGACTGCAGAACTAGACTCAGGCTCCAGTGTCATTTTCATCTGTACCAGGCCTAGAAGGGAAAATGCTCTCTGCTGGTTAAGGTATTCCAGGGCTCTGATCAGACCCCTTCCTGGGAAACACCTTTGTGTGGCTCAACTTCAGAAGAGAGGAACCAGTTACTCATTTACCGATTCCTGCGTGTTCAGCCTTCAGACTTCACTTGAAGCTAGCTGACCTAGAAGCTGTGCTGAACTTGCATATAGAATCAAGTCCATGGATTCTCAAGCAAGCTCTGCTACCACACCCAAAGAGCTGATAATATAACTGAGAAACTGAGTAACTATGTAACTACAGAAATCACTTATTCCTCTTTGGAGACCAAAAAAACCCCCAAAATGAAAAAAAAAATAGAGAAGTAAAAGTAAAACTAAGAGCAAGCTTGTTTTTATTCTGCCAGGCAGGAGATTAATTAGAATACTTTGAGGCCTCAACTCCAATTTTGTATCCAAAGGTCATGGCTCTCGTTGGAGAGATTAATCAATATGTCAGTGTATCAGGCTCGAAACAGAAAAGCCATCCATGCAGCATCCAGGGAACCTTTGTGTGCTGCGTGTTTGCCCTAGCAAATAGTTAATCTGGGTTACTGTTTACCACCTGTTCCATTTTTCTTTCTCAAGAGCCTTAGCAAATGTTTATTTGATGGAACATTCTGTTCCTCTCCTTTTTATTTTTCCCCTTTTTTTTTCTTTTCCCCCCCCTCCTCCCTCCTTAGTAAGTGCAGGCTAACCCTAGAGCAACTCCAGGCTTCAAACATCGTGTTTCAGACTGGACTCTAGTCAGGAGGAGTTTCTTTACTGATAATGGGGGAGAGTAAGGGCCTTTAACCAAAGAGTAAGAAATGGGAAGAAAGGAGATGATTACAGTGGTTTGGCTTGTCTGAAAACACTCAGTGAACTGAATACCAAGGTGAACAGTCGTTTTAGACCAGTGGGAGCAGGCTTGTGAATAGCAGCAGCCAAGCATCCACTGATAGCCCCTGCTTGAAACAGGACTATTATGTGATCTAATATGGTTGCCTTCCTATTGTTTTAGTATGAGGCTGTGCTTGAAAGATCTCACTACAAGATGTCCAAAGGCCTCCACGCTAGTTCTGTGAGCATTGCTTTCTAGTATACTGATTAATTCGTTTTCTTCAAATGCTATTCATATTGTTTCCCTGTGTGCATGTGATGCAGAACCAATACTGGTTAACACTGGAAAGTGACAGAAATCCCAGTTGCTAGTCACGGAAAGGGAGTGAGAAATGATAGGATAGCAAATGATTTGTATCACGTAGGTGGGTTTTTGCCACGTGGAAGAGTGCTGGAATACCGCTGTCAGAGATGGACATTTAGGAGGGAAACAAAATAAGGGTAAGATGCTAAAATCCCTTATCCTTTTGACTGTGCTCCAGGGAAAGGCAAACTGTACTTGTCACTCAGCTAATGTTCTCAAATTTAGTTCCCTTAGGAGAATTTGCTGAGCCATATACACTTGCCAAGTCAGGATGCACAGTCACTACTTGTTTCTGTGCTCTGCGCAAGTTTGCTCATGGTTGTACGCTGGTTTTTTGAGGGTTACTTTGGTATTTTAGGCAGTCAGAGGCTCTGAAAGAGACTGCCAAGCTCCTAGACTGGTGTAGGGGGTGGCCTTTTTCTGTTACTTTCTCTCTGCCCTTTTCTCTGCTTCAGTGGATGCAAGAGGCAAGGAAGGCTGTTAGGAGTGGCTTTGGGGCCATATAGGAATACTAAAGCACCTATCTGTATCCATTTTCACTGAATGGCCGTACCACACCCCGACATCTGTCTGTCTCCCTAAGGTAACTGATTGTTTGGGGTGGCACGTAGACATGCCTATAGTCTCTGCCTTGTTGCTAGATGCTTTCAGGCAGCAAGAAGATGACAGCCCTGCTTCCCCTGTCTGACAGGCACACTATATGGATGGAAGAAGCTAAATTAAAAACAACAGAAGCAGACTTTCTGGTTTTTCTTGATAACTGGTATAAAGGAGAGAAGGGAGCAGTCTGTGCACTGCAATTAACAGCGAGTGCTATTGCAACTCATCCTGTAATACAATATAGATATAATCTTGGCAGAAAATTGAATGCTGCACTGAGTCAGAAACATAGAACGATGCTGGATTTTGAAGAAAGTAATTAGCCCCAGGAACCCAGTGTTTTTTCATTTCCCCAGTGGTAAACACAGGGAAGTGAAGCAGTACTTCCCGTAAGCTTCCAAAGTCATTTTAGAAAAAGTACAGAGCCAATTTAGAAACTAAAGTTTTAATGAATGCTTAGCAAGAGGCAGGCGCATATCTGGTCTTCCTGCAGCGCCCATGACATACCACTCGGTGCTGGGCTGCTTTTCTCTCTTGAATTCGGAGTACTCATCTCTGTCCCAGCACTGCTGGCATAGCTGCTAGAGAACACAGCCTGGTGCAGCACTGCTTTGGTGCCCTTTGCCACCTCTCCTGCAAAGGGTAACACTGTGTGATGGACCTGCCAAGGTCACGATTCACCATGCTTGCCTGCAGCTGGGTTCTGTGGCCTGCCCTCTGCACAGTGCTTCACCTGACAATGACAGCCCTCTGTACAGCGGTGGCCCAGCTCTTCCTTGTGCTGCCCTGCCCCTGGCCTTCACAAAAGCAGGGATTTGAGGTTTTCCTCACTGATCCTGTGCATTCTGCTTTCCTTCTCCAATAGAAGATCAGCATTGTACTGAATCACAGAAATAAGTCATTCGTTAGCCAAGAAAATTTGAGTCTTATTAATGACAGGACCTACTGGCTGGAAGCTGCAGCTCACAACTAGGATGTGAGAAGCAAGGAACTGAGATGTTCAGGTAACATAGCAGAGATGACAGTAGTGTCTATTTATGCTCTGTCTTTAAATGAAAATTGAGTTTAGTTCTAAAATTCATGTAGTCTGTGCCTGCCCTAGGTGACCACGAATTCTTGCTTCCAGGATTCTCGCTCTTGTTTTCCTGACATATTACTTGTCACCAATCTGTGGTTTGTCATATCAAAAAAAAAAAAAAAAAAAAAAAGCAGGGTCTTTGGGCCATAATCATGTTTTTGTCTCTTGAGAAATGCAGTCTGCTTGTACACAGCGAACTGTAATACTGTACTTCAGTGAGTTTGCCACACCGCTTTGTGTGTTCCTGCACCTCTTTCCCTGAGGCTGCGCTCAAAAGCAACACGTAGCACCACTGTTGTGCATCGTAGATACCTCAGATGCCTTCATTTAGCGCTTTTGTTTAGCATTTGTTCAGAAGTTCATGGTCAGTATAACCTCGCACATGTTACCTCAGCCTTCTTTTGTTCACTTGCTGGAAAGCCAGAAGATTATAAAGATCTTCTGAAATATAATTATTGTCCTGGTTCTGTATCTTAAAGTGTTGCTCACAGGAGCTTGTAAGGAAGTAAATGCAAAAGTTTTATCGTTTGGACTCTTTAAACCTTTTGTGGGACTGTAGCCTTCTGATACCAAAGGCATTCTCAGTCTTCTGGATTCACAACGTGCCCTCTAGTGACTAATTCTCCGAACTGGTTCAGAGACCCAAACCTGGGTTTTCATTGGAGAGAGATCAACCTTTGAAGGTGTGGTCGGTTGGTAAGGGCAGGAGCTAGGTAAATGTCCTTGTATTGCTTTGAGAGCAGCATTAGTTTGTCTGAAGAAGCAAAAAGAAACATACATTGAGTGGTCACTGCGCAGAGATCAGGAAAGAAAATGCATGCATGCTGTTACTGTGGAAATAGCACATCTGAATTGAGACACAAGTCAAATCAAGTGCAAACCTGTGGAAGAAAAACTATTGGCCTGGCACTGCACAACACTTGAATGTTTTCAGTGAAGCATGGCATTTGTGATATTTTTCTGAATAATTATCCTCTAATGTTTGAGAAGGGGCCACAGAATTTTTGGATTTTGTTTGATATGGCAGCTGTAGACTAAGCTGACATATTACTGATGTTTCATTTGTACCATGATGGCATTCCAGTTTTTCTAAAAGTAAATTGTTTCTTTATTACTTTGTTTAAATTAAAAAAAAAAAAGAGAAGTTTCACCTGTTTTACAAAACAGTTTGAAGTATGGTCCAAGACTACATCCTGCTTTGTGTACTTGGCAATAGTGGGGACATTTCTCTGTCTTCCTATTATTAGAGCTCTCTGCACATTGTTGTTCATTTTAGTTGCCTGGCACATTTGTCAGGGGCCGTCTTGAAGGTATTTCTTAATAGATTGTTTCAGGAGCATGGTCCTGCCTTGCACCTGGAAACAACAGGGTAGATTTGTCCTGTTCACAGAAAGGATGTGAGCAGACACAAACTCCTTTCGTACTTTGTTATATCCATACAAGTGCAGACTTACAAAGTGCGGATAACAGTTGCAGGAACACACATACTTGTTTCTTATCTTGTATAAGTAGTTCCCGACAACTCAGTTTTAATGCAAATGGATAAGTGCTGTTACCATTGCTGATAATTCTGCAGCAAAATACTGGGATTTGTTTCTGGCAGTGTTTTGAATGTAGGTGGGGTGGGTTTTTTGGTTGTGTTTTTCCTTCATCTAAGTAAAAATTCAGGTGTCCTTTTAAATGTTTAATTGCATCTATTATTACAGCCAGTGTAGGAATTTGGTGAATCCAGATTCAGGAATGGATTTATCTGGGCTGTTATAGTGTATAGTGTATAGGGCGAGATATGAAGGTGGTGTGCAAACTGGCATGTATGAGACTTCTTTATGTTCCTACATTGTATTAGCCTTCCACCGACTTCCTTACGCCTACTCAGTTGGCATGTAAGGGATGCTAGGGTGGTGTAATTTACATGGTAAGCTCTTCTTACCCTATAAGCCTTAAGAATGTATAATTGAAATGCACCTCACCTTATTTGAACTTGCTTCTTTTTTGTGTCTTACTCTGTATTTGAGCTGTGTTCAATACCGGAGGCCTTAGGACCTTATTGGCATGAGCATTTACAGGAACATGAATTTACTTCTTGAACTGATATCATAAATGTTGTGGAAAGAGGCATTTCTTTTGGACTTAGTAATGGAGCAAAAGCTCTCATGTACCTGTTATACGTGCACAGGAAGAGTTCAGGGGAAGAGGGCAAACTGGCATTGGCTCTAGAAGTGATCTGGAAAAATGGATAGTGGAAGGAGCAAGGACAGCTGGGATTTAGAGAGCACTTCAGCCTGTGCATTGAACATCTGTATTCATCTAGGTAACTCCAGCAGTAACCAGTGATAGGACACAAGGAAACAGAATGAAGCTGTGCTGGGAAAGTTCAGGTGGGACATTAGGAAAAGGTTCTCTACTGAAAGGCTTGTCAGTCACTGGAACAGGCTCCCCGGAACAGCGGTCATAGCACCAAGCCTGTCAGAGCTGAAGGAGCATCCAGATGATGCTCATAGTCACATGGTTTAGTTTCAGGTAGTTCTGCAAGGACCAGGGAGGTAGACTCAATCAATCCTTATGGGTGTCTTCCAGCGTTAGATAGTGTATGATTCTCACTGTTGCAATTTTTGTTAGTGACAGAACTAATTTTAAATAAGTATAAGACTGTCATGAACTTGCCATTGAAGAAATCTCTTGGTCCCTTGTTCACAAACTCATCATTCTTGCAAGTAGTTTAGGCCTGAGCTGGCATTTGTTTAAATTACTATAGTGCAAAAGAATGATAGCACCAAGAAAACTGCAAACATTGCTGTAAGAAAGTCAATAATAATGTGACTTTTTGTTAACTGTACTGTGCGGCACGAGGAATATACTACGTTAAAGGAAGAGTTGCATCAAGCTTTCTGAGGGATTACAGGAATATTTGGAGTATTGAACTGCTGGAAAAAGACTATTTAAAGAGATGAGCCTCATGCCAGGTAGAAAGTGTACATGGCTTTATTTGTAGCTTCTTAAGTAATTACAGTGCTTTCTGGTTCTCCAGAAAAAAGTCTTGGGAAACGGAACAGAACAGAATAGAATAGAATAGAACAGAACAGTTCAAAATGAACTACAACTATCATCTAGTCCAACTACATCACCATGTCAGGGCTGACCAAAAGTTAAGCACACTAGTAAGGGCATTGTGCAAATGGGGCACGGGGCATCAACCACCCCTTTTCTTTTTTTTTCTTTTGAACTTCATAAAATCAATGGACTGTTTTTGTGCATATGGAAATATCTAGTTATGCCTTTGGTGCAGATACTGACACCAGGTACTCTGGACATAGCTGAGATCATGGAATCATAGAATGGCATAGACTGGAAGGGACCTTAGAGATCATCTAGTCCAGCCTCCCTGTCATGGGCAGGGACGCCTCTCAACTAGATCATGATACTCAAGGCTCCATCCAACCTGGCCTTGAACACCTCCAGGGAGGGAGCAGCCACAATATCTCTGGGCAATTTATTCCAAAGTCTTGCTGCCCTCTTCCTGAAGAATTTCTTCCTAAGGTCCAATCTAAATCTATTCTCCTTCAGCTTAATCCCATTTCCCCTTGTCCTATCGCTGGACACTCTTTTTAAAAGTCCCTCCCCAGCCTTCCTGTAGGTTCCCTTCAGGTATCGGAAGGCAGCTATTAGGTCCCCCCGAAGTCTTCTCTTTTCAAGACTGAACAATCCCAGCTCCATCTTTATATCTTGCTTCTCTGCCGGAAGAGCTCATGACTAGCTTTTTGAAAGTGTGCTTTTGTTAAAATGCAAAGACTGCCTAAGTAGAATAGGAAGATGCAAGAAACTGAGACACAGTGTTTTCAGAGGTGGTAACCAAACAAAGAAGCTGTTCTACAAAGCCACGTAAACTGGGTGGTTGTTTCTCCTATAATCTCTCCAGAAAACTCACCAAAATTTCTTGGGCAATTTAATTTATATCAGACAATTGTCTTGAATCTGTGGCATTAAATTTTGTGCAGCTTGAAAGAGCTTTAGAAAGTCAGTGTCTGTATACATCTCTCTTTCAAACTACAAAAGCACCAAGTGTCGACAAATATATGTGCTATATAATAACACTGGCAACAAGTTTGCAAAATTGGCTATGGTACTAAGGCCTAACACAGCAGAACTGACTCAGCCAAATACTCTTTTTCAATGGCAGCTAAACATTGCCCACAAAGGAGTAAGAGATCTCAGCTTCCATGTAGATTAAAGAAAGCGCTTAGAATTTAACCTTTACGCTTAATAATTAACTAATGAGGAGTGGCACCCCAACCCCACCACCACTCCAGCCCCTGCAATCTTTTCTCTTAAAAAGACAAAGGCTTTTTTTTTTCTTTTTTGAAAGACTGTGGTGCATGGACAATAATTAACTCGTTACTTCAGTGTGGAGTGGGAAAAGAAGGCTGTTTAGTTCTGAAAAGTTTTGCTGTGACTGTTGATGTGCTGACTGGAATGCAGTTTTGAGGAAGAACATTTGTGAGGTAAGGTGAGGAACCCAGTCCCACTTTTCACTTGGACCAGGACAAATCCCATTCTGCCCTATAAATCTTGTTCTGCTGTGAGCAAATAATCCTTAGTGCTATAAATACGTCATTTACACAGCTGTTAGATTAGATAAACACGGATGAATTATTTTTGGCCAGTATAATGGCCAAAATAACATAAAAAATCGAACAGGGAATCTGTGGTGGTAAGAATGGTGATCAGTAGCATCTGTCCTTGTGTGCTGCAAGATTACCCTGATCTCACAATTTCTTCTTGGGTTTTATATAAACACTAGGTGAACCTCACCTTCCTCAAACAGTGCCTATTGGCATCTTTTTCAGATGTTGTGGTTGCATGACCTGCCCCATAAATGAAAGCCCCTTTTCCACTGATAAACAGCACATCTTTTATTTCTACTCTGACTAGTGATTTATGTGCAGGGAAGCCATCGTTCTGCTACAATAAATTCTATGACAGCTAAATACTAATATAGACTAGGAATTCATGCAGTGTTATGGTAACTTCTGGAGTTAAAATTAAGCATCCTTAATGCCCTGAGTTTTAAGATTACACAGAGCAGACTGCACTACATAATGACACCTTTGTTTGCAAACCATGAGGAAATTTGGCACAGAAGCACAAAATACGGCACTATAGAATAGAATTGCCAAATATCCGTACCCATGCAGGGGGAAGACCGAGCACTGCTCCTACTTAGACGAGAGAAAAGTGCAGCGTCATCTACAGCGTCTGCTCTGCGGGCCTATCGAAACGCAGCTCTGCTCCTGCTAACACTCTCACCATCACGATCC
>NW_009710403.1:939-1147 GCF_000703405.1 Apaloderma vittatum | reverse complement strand
TGTAGTCATAATTTTTATATACGGATTCATCCATACTGACATGGGGAATATGGATCTGCATGGCCTGGTTTTTGTTGCTCTACAGCTTCTTCTTCTCCACCCCCCATTTTTCTCTTTTCCCTTCCCAGCAGCAGCACGGGGTCCTGTGGGGCTGTGGGAGGCGGCCACAGGTCCCATGTGGCTGGGTGGGGGTGTCCCGGCTGCACTC
>NW_009710403.1:0-915 GCF_000703405.1 Apaloderma vittatum | reverse complement strand
GTGCCCCAGAGGGTGGGGGCAGCAGGGGCAGGCGTGGGGCCGCAGTGCGAGGGGGCTGGGACTCCCCCTCCAGGATGGTTGTTCTGGGGATGTCCTCTGGGAGGGCGAAGCAGGTGGGGCACAGTTGCTTCTGCATTGCTTCTTAGTATATTCTGTTATTACTGTTCCAGACATTATTGGTTTATTTCAATTAATAAATTGGGTTTTATTTCAATTAATAAATTGGTTTTTATCTCCATTAATAAATTGTTTTTATCTCAGCCTACATGTCTCCTTACCTGTACCTCTCCTGTTCTCTCCTCCTGGTCCCTGGGAGGAGCTGCAGGGGGTTTGCAACCCATTTGGCAGCCAATCACAAATGGGTGCAGATAGCTGCCCCCATATATAGAGTACATAATGCAAAGATATATGTCTTTGTAGAGAGAAAAAAAAAAAAAAATCCCTTTGTGTATATATGTATAGGGATGTATGTATATAATACATTGTATCTATACATGAATACATGACAATGTATATACATACACAGATGTGGTTGCTTACCCCACCTACTCCTTTTAATCTTTTTAAACATACATGTAACAATGTATAGAGTAATACTTCTCCCTATATAGGCATCTGTGGAGGGGGGGTGTAGAGAGCAAGGCAGGTGCGCAAATAAAATACTGCTCTATGCACCTGTATGTCTCCACATTATTGACCGCACCTGTCTCTAGCAGCAGTGGTGTCACCTGGCACTGCCTACGCGGAGCACCTTACTGAGAGGGCCCAGCGCATGGCCCTGTTTAACCGAGGAGTGCCTTATGGAGAGGTGCCATCAGATGACACAGTTTACTGAGGCACATGTCAAAGAGAGGCCTCGGGACACACTACAGAGAGCAGCAGTTGTGTGACAGCTTCTACCCGAGCTGCGCCGTA
>NW_009710402.1:21770-47830 GCF_000703405.1 Apaloderma vittatum | reverse complement strand
TATAATAATATATATTAATTTCATTTCACAAAGAAAAAATAATTAATTGAATGAAACTTACATTTCTGTTTCCTGGACTGCTTTTTCTTTTGTTATAAAGCTGGAGGGTTGGGGTCTCTGTTGAGAGAGGTAGAATTTATTTTATTTATTTTTTTTTTTTGGAAGCAGTTCAGAACTCAATTTAAATAGCTAAACAGAAGTTGGATTGTCAAAGGCGTGCATCATGCTAAGTCGCATTTAGTAACATTGAGACTTTCTAGAAAGCTGCAGTTGTGAGGTATTCGGCTGGAAACTGAACTTCTGAGCCATCAGCTCTGGTGCCATCAGGAGCACGTGAAGGGAAGCGCCTTCCCCAAGGGCTCCCGGTGGAAGCCCTCTTTTTGAGCTTCTCTCCGCTGAAACAAATTGTGTTGTAAAGCTTCAGTAATGAGTAAATGTGCATTTTGGTTAGCCTTTAAGACACCTCCTTGTGTTTAGAAATCTTCTGTTAAGCTCCTAAATGCACAGAGTGAAAAAAAAAAAAAAATGGTAAAAATCAGTTCACGCAGAAGGGAAAAGGGAAGGGCAGGGGAAATATTATTCTGTAGGAAATCAGAATGCACCAACCCCCTACAAATTCAGAGTCGGTAAACTGTTTTCCCAGTGACTACCTAGTTTGGGAGAGTGATGGTATAATCACATTTTGAAATACCTTTCTAAATAAAAAAAGCATTTTGTGCAGTTGCAGTAATTAATGGTTGCTCTCTTGCAATAGCCTGCAGAAAACTAACTCATGCGTTTGACAGCAAACATGAATATGCTTGTAAAACTGAAGGGAATCGTTAGGCTTGTGCAAGCTTGATCACTTAAAAACAAACCAAGAAGCTGAACATGGAAGCATGTTACGACTTAGGGGCTCGATTGAAGTCAAGGGGAGCATGTCAGAATAAAATCCCTTGGAAAGAAGGAAGGCCCAGCTCATCTGCAACCTTGCGATGGGGTTAAACGTTAAAGTGGTGCCAGTTTTGAAAAAGAAAGATGACTGGAATGCTGTTAGAGATTTGGTTGCTTTGGGAAACTGGGCCTCGCTGTCGGACGTGCGAGGAGGCAGCGATGGGTTGAGATGGTTGTGGATGCTTCAGCGTGGTTCCTTTCTGCCTCTGACTTGCAGGAGGGCAACTTCTGTCCCATCCACAGGGTTCCTGTAGGAGCAAACGTGGCCAATCGATGAGGGTGAAGAAGGGGAGGATTGCGTCAAATTGTGCAAATACTAAAAATTTAAGAAAAAAAAAAAAAGAGTGATTGCTTCTTGCTTTGCATGTGCTTACCCTGATTATTTCATCCAGAGAATTTGCAGGCATGAATTTTCAGGAGCATTCACTAGAAAAGCTTGTAAGGAAATATGGCAAAGCTTGCTTGGAGAGTGAATTTCAAAACCTCGCACTGCGTTGCTGCAGCTCATTCTCTTTTATAGGTCTGAGCAAGGGACAGAGGCACCTCATGTCACCCCTCAAAGTTGCTTCTTAGGCAATTTAGATTGGGTGTGCATGTTAGGAAGTGGCAAATGTTTACAAATTATTCTGGGCTGTGGAGAAATTAATAAAATGAAAAATGGGGAAAAATGTCTACATATTTGCTGCAAGTCCATTCACATAGGAGTAAGATGGCCTTGTGACTTGTTGAAGATGAGGAGCAGAAAGTCTACTGATAACTGTAATTCAGGCAACAGAAAAGAAACACCTACTCTCCCCCGTCGCTCATTTGCATCGTGCAGTGTGAAACGCAGAATTCTTACAGCTCAAATAGATCTAAGTATCCAAAATGGACTAATTACTGGTAAATTTTCAACTTTTCAATTTAAAGGGAAGAGAGTTTCACTCCACATCTAGAGGAGTGAGCAAGTTTTGCTCTTGCTCACAGGGAGGTTAATCAGGAAGACCTTTGCTGTCAATCTGATGTATTGGTTCGGGTAGAGAAGAGACCGTGTGAGCTGTAAATTAAAGCTTTTCTCCATAGAAGGGCTTAACAAAAGCTGTTTGGAACAGGAATCATCTTCATTGTGTTTATGCTCTCTCATGTTATTTCTAATCGCCTCTCAGACCGTGTAGGATTGTTCATCCCTGGCGTACCTTGGTTATGAATTTGACAATTTCCTGATAGATTGTGCATCAAAGAAAATATTATGTCAATAATGTCTAAAAGCTGTAGCAATATTGCTCCCAGCCCAGAGATGTAAATACTGTGTTATCTCATGGCACAGCCTTAAATGACGCCACACATCTTGACATAACATGTCCAAATGTGTCAGAGGAAGAGATTCTTAAAGCATTTGCCTTATATTACCTGCCTGCTAGCAAATGCGTGGTGAGAGACCTAGAGTTTAATTTTTCTTTTTTTTTTTTTTCTTATGTCTATTAGGCAGATCATGCAACTATCTAAACACAGTTCTGGAAAACCTGTTTGCTAGCTTACTCACAGCCCCAAATGGCTTTGAGTTGCAATAGTGTGGTGCCTAACCCTTCGGGGGAAAAGAAAAACACAGCAAACCCAACCCAGTGCACCTTCTAGAACAACATCTTCCGAATTTGTGAAGGGGGGGTTGGGGGGGAGGAGGTAAGGGAAAAATGGCCTGTGTGTGAAACCACGAATTATATTATGTCTGCCAAACCCCTTTGAGAATTGGACCAACTGTCGGTTCAAATGATTTGTGCTTATCCAAACTTTACTCATCAAAGGTTTTTATGAGTTCACTTTGGCAATGGCTGTGTTTTTCCATGTGGTGAAATCATACACCTGGAAAACATGCAGCCAAAATGGTGTGGAGCTTGAATAACTCTCCTTGTTCTCCAAATGCTCTGGAGTTTTAAGCATCATGGTAGTTAAAGTGTTTGTGGTGCTATAAAATTTGTACAACTTTACTGTAAACCTGACTCTTGCATAACCCTCTTGGCCAGATGATTGGCAGCTTGGTTGTGATCTTGTAACACAAAAGGGAACAAATGTTGGCCTTAAGTTTTTACATTACAGTGGGAAGAAAGCTGAAAATCTTGACCTTTGTACAAGCCGCCCATGGTGGCACGGAAAACATCCCGTGAGGCAGCAGCCTATGAATAATCCTGTTTTATGGTTTGCTTCACAGTGTGCGGAGCCCTATCCAAAATGAGCCAGTTCTGGGATGGACAAGAGAGATCAAGAAGACGACTGTGCTTCGCAGAAGTGATGGGGAGAGGCTGACAGAAGATAGCGGTGGAAAATTCAAGAGAAAGGGTATGTCTACAACAGTGCTTGATGTTGACCTTGAAGCTACCTGAACCAGTCTCTGTGTTGTTTCTGGCAGCCTGCAGCAAAGCTCGTTACATTGCCCTCCTAATTTGCAGGTTGGGCCCTCCTAGGACTTGTTTTGAGGCCAGCTTGCCTTTCCCCATGAGCAGTAGAGAGAAGCAGAGCTGGGGAGGAGTGGTGAGAAGTGGGAATGGTGGCGTTGTTGTGGGTTGGCTTCTGTGCCCTGAGCCTGTGCTGGCTCCATACATGCTTCAGGATGGTGCAGGGTTAGACGAATGGCCGTGGTGGGAAGATCTCTGAGTTGCAGTTGAGTCCCAGGGTCATGGTGGGACCACTGGTAAATTGTGGTTTTGAAAACCTCAAGGCCAATCCCATTGGCATTCTGAGTGTTGGATGGATCTTTGAGCATGGCTGGAAAAGGTGGAATGTTTTGTTTTTAACTGAAGAGCATCCTTCCCCTGCACACTGTGTTACTTTATTTTCCAACTGCGACTAAGCCGGAGCTGTCTAGGAAAAAGGGCGCAGCATAACTCTCAAAATGGTATCATGAAGTGAAAGATATGCAAAACTAGTGTAACACAACTGGTGGTGTTGTAAAGAATTTGGGCCACCGTGAACATCACTTTCTTTACTGCTATGCAAAGCCACTTGCCTTTCTGTTTACACAACAAAAATAGCCTGAAGAGAGTTAATATGTTTAGAAAATGGCACTTGCGTGTATTTCTAATGGAAGAGGAAACTCAACAAATTGATGTGACTCAACAAATTGAGTACATGGAGCAGATCACAGCTCTGATTAGGCCATTTGCAGATCGGTTTGAGGAGCGCTGGCCTCTGGCCAGTGAGCTACTTCCTCACTTGCAAGGAACACAGACAAACAGCGAAGACACTGAGCTAATGCTGAGCTCTGCTTTGTCTGGAGCGACGACGATCCGGTGCTCGGAGCATACGCTCAGGCCTGGCTCCTTTGCATAATGGAGCAGCCCTGCACCTCTCTCGGTCGCGGCCAAGCCAGAGAGGCTTCACCACAACCTAACTGCAGACCTCTTCCACCGAGGCCTCGTAAATGGCACAGATTAAAAATAAGTTGGGGAACACAGAGTAGAATTTAAAAGAATACGGGTGGCTTAATATGAAAGTCATGAATAATGCTGCATAAAATGCCTGAGCTATTAGTTCACCTACCAGCAGTGTACCTGTGCACAAATCTGTGCCGCTTTTGTGTACTGTAATATAAATGGTCTTTGTTCTTGCCTTTCTGTAATAACCCTCCACCTAATAGCTAGACACTCTTGTGTATATTTTACGCATACATCTAATTTAATTGCTAAATATTGCTCCAAAACCCACACGCACACCAAAAGAACCATAGATTGTCAAACTGGTTTGAAATCTATAAAGAAGCGGTGCTTGGGAAGGGAAGGGTTGAAAGCTGAAGAATTAAAGAGCATTCCTTTTAATTTAGTGGCCTTGTAATATGCTACTGAGTAGGAGGAGAAAAGAATGAGTCTGGCGGCTGGATTGGGTCTGTGTTTCCCGTGTTGACATGGGCTGGGTGGAGCAGGATGTTCATGGTGTCCCCAGCTCTAGAAGGAAGAAACAACTTCTTGATGTGGAATAACTCTCAGGGTTTAACTCCAGGACAAAGTTGCTAAGTTCTTTGCTCGGGGTGGTTGTCTTGTTTCAGATAAATGTTGGTGCTCATTCCCCGTAAGTTTTAATCTTGTACTTCTGTGGAAATGTCTTCTTGGAGGGTCTCACAGCTGTGAGGCACAGGGACCCTTCCCAGGGTAGAAGCAGCTGTGAATTACCAAGGAATCTCGACAAAGACAAAACACTTGGGTTGCCAGAAACTCAGGCTGACATTCATGAATTTCAGTGTTGAACTGATGTTTTTCTATCACTATTATTCTTTTTTTTTCTTGGTGTACGAGGGCAAGAATCTGCAAAAAACCCCAAAGAGCCAGCCCCAAGGAGCCTGTAAACAAAGCTAAACAGTTAACACATGAGCCTGCCCTGAACGAGAAGGGGAAGATGTTTTTCATTTTGTGATGAGTTGCTAACGGGGAGTCAGTTTGCCATCTGCTTGTGGGAAGCCTGAGGAGGAAGCTTTGACGTAAGGCCTCTGGATTTCCCCACTGCTCCCCCTCCAAAGTGTTTTGCAGCATGGAAAGCTTCTCCTGCTGTGAAAGCAGGACAGGCTGGGAGTCTGCCACGCTCATCCTGGGGAAGTCTGAGGCGAGATGCTCGGTCTGCGCACCCTCCGTCCCTCTCCTTGCTGGGGGTTTGCAGAACAGAGCTCGTTGTTACTTCCTAGGAGTTTGGGAGGCTGCAGTGGTGGGAGGACATGACCCAATCTTGAGGGATGGGTAAAGTGGGTATGGGGGAGGTCTTCCTCAGCGAAAGAGGTTTTTCTGCATGCTGTGGGGATGCTCAAAATGATCAACTGGGCGGTTGTGCGTGGCTGTGACCACCCACAGGCAGGTTTTTGTACCGGCTGCGGTTGTGCCCTTTTCCTTCCCTCCTCATCCCCTCTCTGTCCAGCCAGTTCCCCAACAAGCTTTTCCCAGAAGCTGCACAAATGTTCCTCTGCAGCTTCGGTTCTCAGGTGCCCATTACAAGTATGTTAAATACTTAAATTGAAAACAACTTCCCTACTCCTGTCCTCCCCCACGTTGTCTGGAGCAGCCTTCACAGGACCTGCTGCTCAGCAGAGCTGGTGATGCAAGGAGCATGATTACTTCTGCTCGCCAGAATTGCGCGACACTTCCAGCCATCCATTATCATTTTGTACCAGTTGGCGCCGACTAGGTGAGCTCTGTGATAGCCTTAGGAGCAGCTTTGCCATGAGATCTTGGAAATGATATGTTGTGTCCCTGTGAAAGTGCTGAATTAAGCAAGTTTTTGCAAATTCCATTCCCTGAACACTGCTGGGGAATTTTCTTGAATCAGTGGAAGATGAGATATATAGAGGAGTTGTGTGGTCAAACAGTGACTTTGCCCTCTGTTATTCTTGTTTCTTTGGGAGTGAGAATTGTTCTAAAAAACCCAGCATCGTAGTTCAATAGGTTCTGTATCCCAGAGGGGACAGAATCTGCAAATCTTTCATGTTCCCCCCAGGAATTCCATTCTGTAGCTTCCCAAAGGTGAGCACCTGCCCCTTCTTTAATTGGGTGAAGGAGGGGAAGTTTATTAAGCCTGTCTTGTTGTTGACTTCCTCACTTTGATATCCTCCAGATTATCAAATTCTCTTTGAATTAACATATGATAATTTCTACCTGTATTGATAGACAATTATATATGCAGCTGCACTGTATCACATGGTACTAAACGAGTGATTCATCCTTTGTTCCTTGTGAATCTAAAAACTGGGTCTCCTGCCTTCCCAGACTGTCTCTAACATAGAGACTACAAGCTTTAGGCATCAAAATCTGCTGTGCTATCTCTTTGGTTTGTTATGAGGGAATCGATTCGTCACCCAGTTACACCAGTGAGGGGAGGAGAGCCCTGCTCAATCCCAGGGCTACACCGGGGACTTGCAAAGGCTGAGTCCTCCCGTACCTTTGGCTCTTCGGAGGAGACTGGGTACGTTCTTCCATTTAATGTATATTTAGAGCAGCGCTGCTTTAAGATCAAAAGAACGACTCTGGATTTATACCAGGGTAGCTAAACATGGAATCATACATAATTCCCAAGCACATTTGTCTTGCAAGAACCACACCTGATCTGCCTCCCAGCTCTGATTTACATAAGACATCCTCAGTGCGTTGAGAACATCTGGGGTGGGGTTGCTTGCTGCCAGGGTGGGCAGCCGTCATCGCCGCGCAAGCCCAAGTCCTGCCTCCTCCGAAACCCTCGGTCCTGACCGCTTGCAACCCTTCCTCAGGCAGCGGGAACATCTCTCTCTGCTGGGTTTGTGCATTGCTGCGGTCTTAACACTAACCTATTTTATCCCCGAACACAATGGGATGAAATCCTACAGGAGAAAGACATATCTCAAATGTTTCCAGGATGCGTACATCAGTGATGCATGTGTAGTTTCTAGCACAGAGAGGATTAGAATAAATGCATTCTTTGTAGATGCTGTTTTAATCTTTCAAGCTAAACTTAGATCTCGGACACCTGTCTCTGCAGCAGTCTGTCTCTTGAGCTCATGAATTTTGTGCACAGCTGTCAGTGCTGTATGTGGGGTTCTCTCTTTTCAGCTGGCGCTATTCCCAGTTGGCTGAAAAGTAGGAGCCTGTCTTAGAAAGAGAATTTCCACTCCTGCGTACTTTGATGGAAACAAGAAGATATAAAACAAGATTTAATGACCCAGGGTTTTTTGAACCATTTAGTAGCTGTTCTGTACATACTCAGTCTCTGGGGAGCTAAGTTACATATTATGATAAGTATAGAGTGCCTGTTCCCTATGGACTTTGTTTCATGATTTATGTGGATAAAATAAGGCATATAAACCAAATAAATTACCTTGGATAGCTTACTTTGAAATAGGACTCCGGGAAGTGCCACGAGGTGGCCAGATGAAATGCTGACCCGAATCGGTGGTGCTAAAATGAGTATACCATCTCCTGCCCCTTGCTTTAGCTCTGAGATTGAAGAGTACAAAAGGAGGAAAAGGGTAGTTACGAAAAACATCAACCGATGTCATCTCCACTCCTTTGGGGCTGGATGGGAGGGGTATGTCGCAAACTGCAGGACTTCACCATGAGCGTGATGAGAAGTGGTGCCTTTGCAAACCGACTGTCTGAGAAATGGTCATTGGAGACTTGGACCCCGCTGTGCTCGGCTCATCTTCTTGGGACGGGAAAAAACCCAAAGCTGCTCAAAATGAAGGGCTCCCTGTTAGGGTCTGCAGTCCACATGGGTGTTTCTCCTCTTGGGTATCTTCAGCCTCCTGGTCTTGGCCAGTTTCTGGTGTAGTTGTTCAGCTCTGGACAAATCAACCTTCTCAAAACCAGTAGCAATTGGATGTTCCTACTCAGACAAAATTGTCTGCAAAGAGTTCAAGAAGCCTGGTGCTATATGAGGGGAGCATAAAAGTGAGGTCTTGTCCTTGGTGAGCAGTAACGGGACATATTTCCAGGGAAGGGGATGCCCTTGTGCCAAGCTCGGGGGAGAAGGTGCGTGTGGAGATCAGGTTTGCAGAGGTGCAATAACTGAGATTTTTACCAACAAGCCATCCCCGGAGTTGTGACAACGAGGTGGAAAAGGAGCCCAAAATTTCCAGTGCTGCTTTCTGCGCAGCACGAGTTCACCTTAGAGGACATGGCAAAACCGGAAGGGTCAGCAGTTCTAGCTGTGCCTGGCTGTCTCTGGAAATGGGGATTGCTGTGCTGTGCCACTGAGAAGAGCTAACTTTCTTGGTTTTGCTGGTTTTCTATGATAAGAGCCATGGGCAAAGGAATCTGTCTATAGTCGGGAAGTAAAAACACCCTCCCTTGGGTGAAGAAGAGCCGCTCTCTGCGCTCGCAAAAGATGCAGCCGAGGCCAGCAGCTGCGTCCCGCAGCGGGGGGAAGGAGCCTGCTCCATCCTCCTCTTCTCTCTAGAAAAGAGAAGAAGTAACTGAAGGAATTTGGCTTGCGCTAGACGATACACCTACGCTACCAGATAATGATTTGATCAATCGGCAAGCTTGTCAGATCAGACCCCAGATAGGATGGCGGCTTGCCAGGTGCTGGATCAGAGAGACTTTTGTTTGATGTTATCAGAGTACAATTAGGTTACATGCATCGCTTCACGGCGAGGGCCAAGTGCGGGCGACCGGGAGGCGTGTTCCCCTGTTCTCCTGCCACCCGAGGCCCCGGGTCCGTTGGCACCTCTGGTCACCCGCTGCGGTGGCCAGGGTGACAGTGGGGCACCCCACAGTCCCTGTGCCCAGGTTTTGGTTCCCCTCGACCTCCTGTCAGGCGGCAGATGAGAGAACAAGTAGATTCAGTTTCAGGAGACCTCGAGGCTTAGTAAAAAAGAAAGCTCAAAGGAATTACTCTGTAGAACAGTAAAATACCAGGTGTAACATGCAGCTAATTATGCCACTGGTTTACAGGAGGGATTTTAAATGTTTCTTTCTGAAAAGCCTGAAAGGAAAAAAAAATCAAAGGGGAAAGATTGAAAAACAAGTATGAGAAGATATAAAACAAGATTTATATCTAAATAATTTCCTCTAATTGCTGTTAGAAGACATTAATTTTCCTTTTGATGCTCCACTTTACCTTAGGCTTTGCTGTACCTGCCAGCATGGCAGGGAGTCAAAGAGGATTAGCTCAGCAGCTCTCTGCCTTAGTAGCCTCTGTAAAAGATTTAGCAAGGGGAAGAATATACAGCTTTTTTTTTTTAAAAAAAAAAGATAAAAAAATTTACTAATTTAAACGGGCCAACTTCAACCTTCATTTATCCTCTGCAATCATGATGACTTCACCAGCATCCCATGGGTACAAATGAGGCAGAACCTGGGCTCAGAGTGCCGGGTGCGTGCGCGTTGCTTTTTAAAGAGAGAAGTACCTGGTGTATCTGTGGCTGCAGAGGTGTCGGCGGTGGTTTCAAAACCGTTTCAAGTGGAAAGCAGATTGTCCATACAGCCAGCTAGCCTAAAGCCCATGCACCAATTAAAGTTTGCCTAAATCTTTGTCTGGAAAGGACTTTCTGCTCAGGGGCAAGCCACCCCTTTGCCGCGGGGGGTCTTTGCCTGGGCTGAATCTAGACAGAGGCAGTGTGATAATATTTCATTTGCCTGGATTTTTATAAGCTTCCGTTCTGGCTTGTCCACGCTTGGGACATCTCTCTGTGTCTGTGGCAGTGTTTGGGCTATGATTCAGTGTTGTCCATTTTTCCGCCTCCTCCATCTGAAGATTGTGCAATTCTATTGACTGAGACCGCAGAAATCGCGACTCACCTGAGAGTTTGCTTGCTCAGACTAAGTCTGGCGGTGATGCCAGCTGGATAGGTCAAACGCTTTTTGTTTCACCTTTTTCTTCGTCAGATTTAGTTTTAATTTTTTTTTTCAGTTTAAGGCTACTTCTTGCTCTCTGATTGCACCTGAAATCCAGAGTTGCTTCTGGGGGTTGCGGCAGCCGCTTCCCAGCTTGGCTCAGAGGTGCCCACTCGGTGCGACAGGAGTGGGAAAGTCCACATTCCTCAGGCTGCACTGAATATCTCAGCCTGGAAGTGTTGTTTATCAAAACTTCTCTTAGATGAACCTTGCGGTAATTCTCCATTAATTTATTTCCTCCAGTTATTACAATGAGTTCTGCTCAGGGGTGTCCTAGAAAACCACTTGGAAGCATCAGTGGAGAAAAATGAAGTGCGGTTGGCTGGAAGGAGCACCCTCTGCCACATCACAAGGCTCGATCTCTTATTTTCCCACTGCTTTAATCTATTCTGTTCCCTGTGTAGGGCTTAAACAAAAGTAACCTAAGAAGATACTGTCTCTTTGTTTTTGTCCTGCATATCATTTCGTACTAGGCAGTGATTCTTAAGCACTGCTCATAGCTCAGCGATCGTGTAGACAAGGCTTCTGGGTGAACAATAAAACAGATGCAGAAATAATGAGAATCAAAAGCTGCTTTTAAATTGCAGGTTGCAGTTGTGAATAAATCCCCTCCTTCAGATGGAAATATAGGAATGTATAGTGTGCATTAACTGTCCAGTTCACTAAGGTCATGGTTTTCATGAGAGTCGCTCTCATTTAAGCACCGTAATAAATACCCAGCCTGTCCAAAGAAGTTAGTGTGTTGAAGACACATGCTGGTTGCTGAGCTCTTCTAAAAATCTGGTCCCACTAAATCAAGAGCAGACAGTCTCTCTTATTCATCTCCTTGTCTGGTGGTGGTTAAACAAATGCTTTGGAGTCTGAGGAACATTAAAATTCTGCAGCTTCCATAAATGACTTTGATTTTGAGATGAACAACGAGATGTTACAATCAAAACCAAAACGCAGAATGCAGCATCGAGGGAAGCTGTGCTGATTTCTCCAGAAACAAATGTAGAAGTTCATAACATGAAACAGCTGACCACGAGCCAGATGCTTCGAAGTGATAACAAGTACTTCAGGAAGCCCCTGATAGCTCTGGCTTTCCAGAGAACTTCAAGATCCATATGTGTACCTTTAGGGGTAAATCTACTTTGCTAAATGCAATAGTGCTCCAGAAACAAAAATGTGAATAGGTGGTGCTTGCAGACACCTGTGAGTACCTCGTCAACGGTGAGACCAGCAGATTTGTCCTTCTGAGTATCAAGTTAGGAGTTAATATATTTTGCACAAGAAGCAGCTACGGGATAGAATCGATAAAAACCAAAATGCTTTCATCTGCTTTAATATGTTTGATGAAGTCTCGAGGTCATCATATTGGTCAGAAGCTCACAAACCCATACCAGCTACTCAAGGAAAAATGCATTATTTTTGATTCTTCATTCCTGTTCGAGGAAACTATTCAGTTCCCTCGAATGTGAGTGTGCCCTCTAGCAAATCCATCGCATCTTGCCTGGGTTCGGACCTGCTCTGCTCTCTTTAGTCACTATTTGACCAAATTTAGCCCACTTACTCGGTTTTGTCCAAGGCACTGAGTAATGGTGCAGACTCTGACCTAAGTGGCAGCGGTTTGGATTTTAAGCAGTACCAGAGTTGCTGTGACTTTCTCCTATCAGCCGTGTTCTTCAAAAGGACGTCCTGTTCTGCTGTCAGGCTTTTCATTTTCAGAACAATAGATGAGTGTTTGGGAGTTGAGGGAAAGAAAACTAGTCTCCTCCAGGAGATAAGATCTGATACACAGGCTTCGGAAAGAAAACTGCAGCTAAATTTATAGTTGGTGGCGTGGCTGCTCTGTACCTTATTTATCATTTTCTACATTCATCCAAATGTGTATTTATTCCTTCTCAAAGTATTTTGTGTCACTAGAAATGTTCTTTCCAGTGGCTTCTAGGGATAATTTAAAGATTATAAGAGATGGACAAAAAAATCTCACAAAGCCTCCCTCCCACCTGAAGTTCCCTCTGTTATGGGGGCAAATTTTTTCAGGGGCAGCCAAATGAGCCAGTGATCTGTCATATTGAGGTCTCTTGGCACTGAAGGGTACGAATCCTTCCTGAGAGGCCTCGATCAGGATCAGGGCCTTTGCGGTGCAGAACAAAGACAATCGTACCGACGTACCCTTCGGCGTTCGGTTTTTGTCGTGCGATTATGTGGCACGGCCAGGATCGCAGGCAGGGCCCTTGGGAGGGCAAAGGGCAGGAATCTGCTGTTTTCTGGTGCTGCCTCTGTGCCCTGTCCCCCAGGACGTTGCACAGACGACGCCAAAGATGCCTCCCGGAGTTGCTTTTACCCCCATCAGGGGTGCAATCCCTCAGCAGAGGGAGGCATGCTGGTTTGGGAGCTCTAGAAAGTGACCTCACATTCCAGCAGAAAAGAATTTTTTCTAATATCATATGTTCCTTTTTATATCTTTTTTTTTTTGGAGTGGGCTACCGGTTTTTCTGAAAGCGAAATTTTCTAGCTGTCAGGCAGGGACTTGGTCTTGCTTTCCAGTTTTGAGCATTAGAGCTATCGGTCACACCTGCGAAATAACACCAGAGCTTTTTTTCCGTTCTCTGTTTCAGGATGTGTCGCTTTTCTGTCTTAATTCATCCTGCAGCGTGGGTCTTTTTCCACGGTTTTATGCCACACAAAGTGCTGTGATATCCAAATGCCTTTGAGTTCTTCTTTTCCATGAACTTATCCCAGCTCTTCTCAACTAGTAACTTTGACCAGAGCCATGAACACCCCTGAGAGTCAGTCCCAGGCTCTCTGAGTGACAAAAGCAAACTAAGGAGTGATTTTTTTAAAAAAAGAAAATATTTTAATTTATTTCAAATTTAATATAATGTTTATTTTATTTTTTAATTTTATTTTTGAGGGGTTTATTTACTTGCATGGGAATGGGAGCCTGGGGCATAGCCAAAGAGAAACCTGAAGGTGTTCACAACCCTGATCCGTGCCAGCCGTGCTAGACAGTGCTGCTGCCTTATATTAGCAAAACTTGATGATTAAAAAGGAACAGCTAGATATATCTAATTTAATAAGATACAACCCATGTGGATCATAAAAGGGAGATCATGGCTGATTAAAACTGCATGAATTGTTTTAAGTGCATTCCTCAATTTTTAGACTAGAACAAAGGAGATGACCTGATTTATCCTGGAATATGGAAATAGATAAGAGCAACTACCTCGACTAGACTTCTCCTCTGCCAACTCAGGATTGTGTATTTAAAACTAGTCTGGACAAACACTAGCTGTGTGCCAAGCAGCAATGTTTCCATCACTTCCCTTGGAAGATTATTCCATACACTAATAGATCTTGTTGTCAGGAGGCTTTTTCTTACTGCCTAAATCATTCACCTCAAAACATTAAGGAACCGAGGCAACAGTCTAATGGATTGGGTTTGGTGTTTTTTTTTTCCCTTGTGCCTCTCTCCTCTCCAGTGTCTCAAGGCTGTAGCCACGGTATGTAGAGCTGCTGCTGAGCCAGATTATCAAGCATTTGGGAAGAGTTTATATGAAACAGACTTCTCTGAAAAGCCAGGGTAGAGACTGGTTAAAAATTGGCTTTTGGACAGAAAATAGAGGATGTCACAGCCAGGAAACAGTTCAGGATGGGGAGGTGTGGCAAGGGTCAATTTTAGCTACACTTTTGTTTCCCTTACACTTAAAAATGGTCTTCACCCACTCTGGGCTCGAAACAAATTACTGTTCAGGCAAAAGGACATCGAAGAGAGCAGGTTTTTTTGCTAACACCAAGGCAGTGCTTGATCGTGGTGGTGCGACGGTGGGTTGAGCAGAGCCGTCCGTGTGTCTGTCCTTATCCCCCGTCAGTCAGCCCGTCCTTTGTGGGACTTGTGGTGCAGGACCATCACCCTCACATGCTGTGGGTTATCTGCAAAGAAATAAAACCAAGGCAGAAGCAGTTTAAATAAGTTGCCTTAATGTATTGGTCCGATAACTGATTTATGGGACTCCTTCCACTCATGTGAATTGGCACGGCTCCGTTGACCGAATTAGGGCTCTGCAGATTTACACCAGCTGAGGATGTGGCTCGTTGCATTTAATATACCAGGAACCCTCAGGCCAAAAATAGCCGTAGGTACCTTGAAAGGAAATGCCATGTGGAACGCTGACCGAGAACAAGACTGTTGGAAGAAGGAGGAGGAGGGAAGCGCTGCTGGTGACTAATACACTACGGCCATCTGCACAAATTGGCAGCTGTAAAGTAAAAGCAACGAGGTTATTGCACTATATATGTATTGAAGCATTAAGTGTAAACCGTGTGGGTATTCTGTATGGAAGCATTCAGCGTTAATCAGTGGGGAACGTGAAATAAAACACGTAGGCTATTGTGTGCGGTTTTAGTTACCTTATTATGGGAAGCGTGTCGCACGTTTGAGAATGCAGAAGGGGCAGCGTAGGGCAACCAAAGTTATTCAGGGATTTGGGGAATGAATTATAAAGAAAGATTAGCTAGGCTTGGCCTCTATAACTTTGAAACAAGAATTGTTGAGCTGAGCAGCTCGCTTAGGCATGGCGATACTGAATTGGAAGCTCAGGAAAATAATACCTTTGCTGAGCTCTTTGACAGACTTGCTGGAAAAAGCACTGTGAAAGGTTTGGAGGGTGAAGCTCCATCTCAGTGTGCCGAGGCTGACCCCAAATCCACGTGTGGGATTTGAATGCGGGGATAAACGAGAGCACAGGGAGTTTAGACACCTGAATTTCATTCCACTTTTGAAGCTGGAGGATACTTTTGTGGTGCAGGAGCAGAAAAGAAGGTACGACTGTGGCCCTGCTGAGGCATCGGTGGTGCTGGCTTTCACCGAGGCATTCCACATTTCTGTTTTGTGTGCTGAAGCTTGTCATTGACTTCTGAGGATTTAAAAAGGCTTGACCCGCAAGCCTGGTGCAAAATGTGTTTTTATTTTCGGCACGTTTTATCTTTCATTGTGATATTTCTAGCCATGTTTGCTGCTAAGCTTTTTGGAGAACCCATCCCAGTTTTGTCTTTCTGCATTGAGAATCTCTTTTCAACCTACCTTTCATATCTAAAACTAAACCAGGACTCTTAACCTGTCCATGATATCTCAGATTGCCCATCTATACAACAAGAACCAAGATGTGTTTGCAATAGCTTGATGATGTGGATGTTTGTGACCATCACCACACGTGTGGAGATGGCCGGTAGCCTGTAAAACACCACGTTACGAATATTATATTCCTTCTCATCTATCAGTTGTCAGTGAGACAGACTCCAGGGCCACTTTGCTGGCAGCAGTACGGACGCACCAGTGCCGCTCCATGGAGCAGCTTGCAGGAACGCTGTCGAGCACGGCTCCGGTAATTGCCTGGCAGTGGTACAGGGGTAGTGCTGCTTCATTGATCAGGCTCCTGCGATGCTACGTTACGAATATTATATTCCTTCTCATCTATCAGTTGTCAGTGAGACAGACTCCAGGGCCACTTTGCTGGCAGCAGTACGGACGCACCAGTGCCGCTCCATGGAGCAGCTTGCAGGAACGCTGTCGAGCACGGCTCCGGTAATTGCCTGGCAGTGGTACAGGGGTAGTGCTGCTTCATTGATCAGGCTCCTGCGATGCTCTGCCCATGGCTCGGCACCACGGTGGGCTCCAAAAGCTGCTTTGCAGACCCGGCGGTGCTAGGAGATCATCACCTACTTGGTCCGGCCCTGAGAGCCACGTTCAGGCTGTGCAGACGGAGCCTCAATGATTTATTTGGTTTCCCAACTGATTTCCTTCTCAGCCGGGATGGAAAATGTTGCATTATGGCAAAGTTGCTCCATTTGGAAGCCCCGGGCTCCCGGATCATGACTCTGAGTGACTGCCAGAGTCCCCGACCCTCTGCTCTCCCACCCAGTCCAGGTACCTCCTGGTAAAGGTGTGTCTTGCAGAAGTGTGGGTGTCCTTTCAGTAACCCCCATACCACTCCACAGAGAGACAGGAATAAGTGTTTAGTAATAATGGAAGTATAACAGTCCCTGCAAGTGAATCATTCCTCAGTGTTTCAGAGGCCAGGGGTGAGAGGTGAGAGGAAAGGAAAAAGATCTGAAATGCAGCCGGAACATGCTGTGTTGGTATTTTAGCAGGGGACTCCCCCAGAACGGTGCTCCTTTTGCCTGGCTGGTTGCTCTCGAGGATCAGAGATCGTGCTGCTCAGAGAGGCAGGCAGGAGGAAGGACCAAGCACGTCAGATGGGTTGGCACGAGCTGGTTTTCACAGCGGGCCCCCGGAAAAGCAGAGATGAAAATGTTGCTCCGTCATAGCCCACGATGGCTGGTTCTGCTTGTCCTGGCTGCCCTCTCGGGTGTGTGTCTCTTGCTGGTTTGTGCAAAGTTTGTGCCCTCTTTAAGGCTCTTACTGTTATTTTTTCTTGCTTCTCTTCACCCACGTTCAGCAAAGCTAATACATAATTAAGGGAAGCCCAGACTGTGAGGGACGTCCACCAAAACCAGCCCTTTGTCTCCTCCTGGGGTTAACACTGATGAACATACTTCGTGGTTAACTTCAGGCATCTGGTCTTTACTTGGTGTTGAGGTTTTTTTCAGTTTTGTTTCGATTTTATGCTTTTTTGCTTATTTTTTCCTTTTTTTTTTTTTCCTTTAACCCCAGGACAGTTCAAATGTGTTAATTACTCTGAGGTAAAGCAGACATCTTTTAATGTGAAGGCTACCCCTGCATATGTGAAATATTTAACACTTGGTATGCTGAGACTTGCTCTTCAAAGTATTTTTGTTAGCTTCAGGGGTAAATAAAAGTTTGGCAAGGATGATTTAGCAGGCACCGGAGAGAGGGTGCCTTCGCATGAGGAAATCACCCAAACACCCCTCCAGTTTGCAAACTAATTTCGCTATACCCTGTGCATCTTGTTCTACCGCGCCGCCGCAGCACGGAAAGTGCAAAGTGGGGGCAGATACCGTGCTCCATGGGAAGAATCTCAGTTTATCTTGTAGATTTTATTAGCATCCTTTAATATGTAGCAAACATTCTATTGGCATTTACAGAAAGAAAAGCAGGTGATTAGATTGTAGATGCATGATTTGGGACGTGCATATGGTGAAATCCCTGATGTTTCCTTCACACACTAATTCCTGGCCAATTTGGCTACGGGAGGCAAAGCCTTAGATGATGGCTCCCCAGCATCGGAGCTTTGTGGAAAACTTTAGTCTACTTGATGAAAGGCTGTATCCACAACACAGAGGTCTTCTGAATCTTGGTGTAACTGCAGCGATGAACGGTTTGTTTCTTTAAAAAAAGAAGAAAGCTAGTATTAATGTTGTAATAAAGCAGGCAATTTAAATGAAATCTAAAAGGAAATTCATTTCAGTGGGATTTTTTTTTTGATCTCGTGTTCCCAGGAAAAGTTCTTTTTTTATGGTTCAGAAATTCGAATAGTGAAAAACTTAAGGTTTTGGCCAAAATACTTTTGTTTTTAGGCATTTAGTTTTTCAGGAAAAATAAGGCAAAAAATTTTCCACACAAACCAACGCTTTTCACAGCCTCTCATGTTTCCTTGGAAATTTTCCTTCTAATTTGTTTCTGTTGGAGAAGCTCGGGCTCCACCACCCCCAGGGGAAGGATCTACAGCCTACCTGACTCCAGTCCTCAAGAGCACCTGAATGCAAAGTTACTCCACTTAACCGTGGTTCTGTGGGCAGAGAAGGGTTATCATTAGCACAAGCATGCCATGGGTATTCCTGTGCACCCTTAACCCTTCTTCTCCTAAAGCTTTGTTTTAGCACACTCCTACTTTACACTCTGCAGGTACCAAATGATGGTGACCCGTCGACATCTGCTGAGTGCTGTGTGTGGCATCAGACCATGAACAGGAACATCTCCTGGCTCCTGCTAGAAAGCTGGCTCTTGAGGTGGCTCAGGACTGCAGGTGTACCTCAGGGCACACTAAAAACGGTGCCTCTCTCGGTCCTTCCCCCACAAGGCAAGGCTGGCTGGGTCAGTAAGGAATGACAGAGGATTCATGTCCTCAGAGCAGTAGCTTTGCATTTCTGGAAGCTGGAGGGTAAAGGAGCAGCCAGGGAGGAGTACAAACAACAGAGGGAATTGCTTTTCTGCTAGGAGGAGGTATTTTGCAGGCAGAAAGGGTGGTAGTGCCCAAAAGGTTTAAATCTGTGGTTTTCCTATAGCAGTTCGGGCTCCAAGGACTTTCTGCTTTCAGTTGCAAGCTGAAGCGAGTGCTGCGTGCGGACGTCTGCAGAAGGCGCGCTGTCCCCACAGGATTTTGGTTCCAAAGAGGGGCCGTGGGGCTTCCTCAGTGTGGATTGCCCTGGGAGTGGGGAGCAGGGGGAGCAGGGTGCCTCTCGCCCTCCGATGATGCGGGGGTGGCAAGTGCCCTCTCTCCACGCCACCGTCCCTGCTACGGCTACGCCTGGCCCCAAGCGCTGGGGTGTCAGTGCCTGCATTCCCTCTGTGCTCCTTTGACTTTATCCTGTTAGGCTCCAGTTTCCAAAGTGTATTTGGATGTTTGCAAAAGCACCGAGATGCCCTATTTTTACAGAAGATCAATGGAGTGTAGCTATTAAGTGCTTTCACCTGCGTCTCTCAAAAACGTCCCCCATAAACAACAAAAGGAAAGTAAAAAACCTGCGTGTGTGCGAGCCAAGGGTTTGCAAACTGGCTTCAGCCATAGGAATAACACCCAGAAGTCCGAAGGTGCATAAGGACACATCAGGCAGCAGCGAGCTGCCTTAGCGGGTGTAAGGGATTATCTTGGAGCTGTAATTTCCACAGAGAAAAGTTCACACTGGTCTTAAAACGTTTATTCTCACAAAGCGAGTGTGCCGCAGCAGCAAAACACTCAGCCTTTTAATGTCTTGTATAATTAAGGACCACTTTATTTTCTCTTTTTATTAATGACTTACCTTTAATGTTAGCTCCGTGACACAGTTGTGTAATTTAATGTGAAATGTATTATTCAGCTAGCTGCCGCCTTACAGAAAGGTTTTGACAGGCTGTAATGGTTTTGGTTTCGGGACAATAAACCATCGTTTTTATAAATGCTGGGAAGAAACTTGAAGGAAGTGAGGTGGCTCTTTTAGTAGTTTGATGGGATTAATTTTTTTCAAAGAAAGTGGAACTGAAGGAAAAAAGAAATACAGTGAAGGACCTATCATAGCAAGGCAAATTAGTTGTTCAGTCCCCAATTCAGAGGAAGCATTTCGGCATATGCTTGAGTCTCACTGGGGACTTGCCTCAATGAAGCTTATGCTCTCTTGACTAAAGACTGAGTTTAAGCAATTATTTACCCTTTGCATAGTGAAATTTGTGGAAAGAGATATATCATCTTTTATTAAGCCAGCGGTTTGTAAGGCACATCAGCACGTCCTTTGTCTTAGGAAATGCCAGCTGAAGTCAGCTGAAAATTAGCGTTGCTTTAAGTTAAACAAACTTAGGAGTGTTCCCAGGATTTTGTTGAACTGAGGGGCAGAGATATTAATAATTAAATGGGCTACATGAAGAGGCTTCCTGTGGGAGGGAAGGATTTGATTCAGTGACCCAGTCCTAAATTCCATTTGCTGAGGCAAAAACATCATAAAGGGGGAGAAAAAAGAGAGAAAGTTTGTTGCAGTCCTGCGCTTTATGCTTTCTTCCAACTCAGTGAAAATGTGGCATCTCTTTTTAGCGTCATTTTCTTAGGAAACAGAGCCAGTGCAGTCTGTCTGTGGTGCTCAGTGACTTTGGATCTGGTGGCTGATTTCTTCCAGATGGGATGGAGATTTTGGAGGAAAGCGAGTTCCTGGGAGTTCTACGGGATGAGGTGCCTGCATAAAGGCGACTACCATTGCACTGGCATCGACCTTTTGTACAGGCAAGAGGCTTATCTGTGCTGATGCAAAATCTGATCATTGTATCTACCTCTGCCTGCCTGACAGGGAGAAATTCTCAAAAGAGAGTGCTTAGAAGCAACATTTGCCATCAAGTAGTTTAAGTGCATGCATTGCTTTTTAAAAACCCAGCTCTTTGGCACTGCAAGTCGCTTCCCCTCAGCACGCCATCTTGACGAAGGTAACTTGTTTTCCTTATAAACCTGGTCCTAGAGCATCCAACCATCCCTGAGGTACTAACAACCTATGTTGCAGCAGCCCTACCCAAGGGGAGGGATGCATTACCGCTCTTATGATCAGACTAAAGGAGTGAACAAAGGTGCATGGAGATATCAGCAGAACACAGGCATCCATAGCAGAAGGCAAAGGCTTTAACCACGGGGGCTTTTCTTTGTTTCCTCCCTTCAAAAAGCAAAGAGTTTGGAGGAAAGAACATAAAGAAAAAGAAAGGAGGGAGCATGGAAGCCAGCGATGCCTGGTCCCTGCTTTGCAGGCGATCTCGGCATCCTTTGCAGGGCCGGTCTGGCGGGGCTGTGGAGAGGAGTTCCTCTCATGTCCCGTCTACAGTAGGCAGCACTGATATGCTTAAATTATGATCTTGCAATTAAAAACTGTATTAAAATATTCTGCTGGTTCTGGAGTGGGAAGCTGTAGTAAATCAGATAGCTACATGGAGACTCTTAGACAAGTTACGAATTATTCATAACCAATTATGTAAATTCCTCTGGAGCTGTAATAGTAAAAAACATCCCAGAGCCCTGTACAAAAAGTGGGTTGGTTTGGTTACCCCCAGAGAAGGAGAAGCACTATTATTGTTTAAGTCTAGTCTGTAAATGTGTTAATGGACCCACTCTGAAGTATCTGAGGGGAGAAAGAACAGACGCAACCTATTAACTGTCCATGTCCTAGTAATCATCGAATAAATTGACTTTTATTGTATCCAAAAGTAAGAAATCTTCTGGGATAAAAAACCTTTTGCTGCTTGGCTGCTGATAATTGGAATCAACAACTCGAGGAATTAAGGAGTCTAGATCAGCTACATGCTTTTAAAATGATTTGTAGCTGACGTATTGCCAGTTATGCACTCTATGGGCTAATCTCTAATTGTATTTTCATGTATGGCTCTGGACTGAGTGGGTGATTTATTTGACACGCGGTTTGATCTACTCATCGCCAGCCCTTTGCGTACAGGATTTGCCACTCCAGATCGAGCTCTTTGTCCAACAAGCCCAATACTCTGCCTCTGTTGGTGCCTAGAGTCGTGCTTTCGTGCCGGCACCCTTTGCCGATGCAGAGGGGTCGCTCACCGTGGCAAACGCAGGTCGTGGGCTCAGTCCCTGGTGGCCCCGGGCCTGTCGTCACTGTCGAGGTTCAGACGCTCCTGCTTGTAAACCACAGAGACCGGAGACGCTTTCTGAAGCCTCCTCAGAGCCGCGAAGGTGTTGTCTTTCTCAGCTGCCTCAAGGCAGAAGCCAACTGTAGGAAGACCCTCTGGTTTTGAAGGAACCAGGGTGGTTCAGGCACTGTCCCAGAGGCCAGGAAACTGTTAGCTAGCTCTGCTGTGGGAGATATTGAATCAGTTACTCTATCTCTCTGAACTTGTTTCCACCCACTCCTTCTCTTGCATAATGAGACGGTAAGCTCTGCAGGCCAAGGACCATCTTTTTATAATCTGTTTTGGGTAACACCTAGCACAATGGTGTGCCAGCCTAACCCGAGGCCTGCAGGCACCGCTTGCTCGCAGATAATTAGTATTTTTTTAGGCACCACTGCAGTACAAATAACCAGGGTGTTTTGTTGTTGTTGTTGTTTATTCTCGGCCAAATCCTGCTCGCCAGCCGAAGGCGGGCAGCGAGCGAAGGTGCCGCCGATGGAGAGCGGACGTCGCGGCACGGGCTGAGTTTAGAGAAGAGCAGAACTCGTGGTGAAGATGGGAAGGGCTCGGCAGACCTCTGCTTTACTCCTAGCCCGACCACAGGTGCCGGAGTCGCTTTTAGCTAGCCGCTTCGTTACTTTTCACCAGTTTCCTTTCTATGAAAAGCGCAATTAACAACCAGACCCTTTATAAAGGGCCTTGAGGGCTTTGGCTGGAGACGATGAGTTTCGACAGAAATAGTAAGAAATGCGATACGGCGAGTTCTCTTTAATTCCTCCCTACGCTTCCATAGACAAGAGGATGTTCTTACGGCGCTTCCATAACATGCTGTGCCTCAGCAAAAGCAGGGAGAAAAAAGTTCAAGGGCCAAAGCGTGTGTGTGTTCATCTGACCAGCCGTGTGTGCATGTGTTCACATGCGTGAGAAATGCCTTTGTTTTTTTTAAAAAAAAATATTCACAGAACTGTTCTTTGTTTCCCTAATCTGACTGTAGATGGTTTCCTCTTTGCATGCCCACTCTGTAATTCCCCCAGTAGACATCTGTCAGGAATACACAAAAACTAGCACAGCTTTGATGCAACAACAGAATCCTGGAAACTAATCAAGAAAAAAAAAATAATAGAAAAAGAAATGCCCTTGTAAAACTGGGTCTGTAATTATTATGGGAGCCAAGATATCGAGATAATAAGGAGACAGCCCTAAATAACTTGGGGGAATTACAGAAGGTAATAATGTGCTGCACCACTGCCAGACGGAGTTACACAGACAGAGCGACTATGGGTTTTGGCCGGGGTTCTACATTGTGTTCAGGCTGCTCCGTCGCTGGGATCGGCGATTCCTCGCCTCCCCTTGTGCTCAGCCTGGCCGGGCTCCAGTGCTGCCTCTCCCCTGAGACCTAAAAAAGGGGCTCTCGCAGGGTGGTCTGAAACCTGTTGCGATTTCAGGCATCAGCTTTTCCTCCCTACGTCTGCTTGGCTGCGGCGTCTCGTCCCCGCGAGGCGATCCTGCTCCATGCCAGCAAAGCTGCCTCCGCTGCACAAACCTCAGCAGTTGCCCCCCTGCGATGTGATACCGGCGTGGTACCCGCAGATTCAAAGCAGGGTTACCCCCTCCTAAAAAAATAAAAAAAATAAGCAAAATTGTTGCTGTCTCTGAGGGAGAGGAGCATCCGCTCGACTTCGCTAGTTACGGTGAACTGCTGCACACAAGCTCGTATCGTCCGACAGGAATCTCTGTGCCAGAAATGTCCCCGTAGGCTCAGAAAACAGATGGCGTGGGAGCGGGCTCATCAGAAGTGGTTGCCCTGTCGCGTTTGTGTGTTGCCACCTCAGTCAGGGCAGCAGGAGCCGGGGAACCAAGCCCGCCCGCGCAGCAGAGGTGCCGGTGCTGCTGCAGCCAGCCTGCTCCCAGTACCGGAGCGAGCTTGTTGAGAGCTGGCATGGACATCTCCACGCTGCGGTGCAGACATATCCTTTGGGTGTAATAACAATAGAAAGATGAGATATGTAGTTTTCAGAGGTTTTGGAGCAATAGGGTGTTAAGATAATACAGGCAATCAAGCTCAAAATATATCTGGTGGTGGTTTCTAACCGTGCTGGTATTTCTCCTCGGGGTTCAGTGTGTTAGAAGAGACCAAGGGCATGTTTTAAAGTATGAGAACCCACAACCGGGAGTAAAGATTTCCAAGGATCTCAGCACTCATTTAGGCAAAGAAAAATCAGCCTGTGGTACAAAGGTGCTCTGCGAACTGCAGGCTGAACTCTTCTGGAAATTCAGCTTTTAAGTGCCGTCCATTTACTATTCAGCAAGACAAGATCTTTGCAACCTTTTCAGCAAAGCAAATGCTATTTAAAGACACAAATGCACACTTATATTATTAAACTTTCTGTTTGGTGAGGGTGTTCTACTCTGGGATGGGGACGTAGAGCTGTTATCTCCACGGGCTGACTTCAGTCCTCAAAACTGAATCTTAAACAGCAACCTCTTCACTTTTCCACTTAGTCTTGGAGATGCACTAAAATACTCTGTGCCTTCCTTAAACAGAAGAAAAAAACCATGAGTTTCAGATGTGTGAGCACTGGAAACCCCAGTAAAGCTGAAGAGTCGCCCTGTATAGCAGCACTTTCCAGGGACACTTATTACCTCTCCTCTAGTGCCCTAGTACTCAGTAATTGTAGGAGCATAGCGTGCTACTGCTAAGTGTTTTTAAATTAGGGTTTTAAAACTTCTCCTGTGGCTACCCCTTGTTGATTTCAAATCTGGTCTGGTTTGGTTTTTGGGTTTTTTTCTGTCCCTACCAAGATGCAGAGTTTTGGCTCCAGCACCCTCATCAGTTGTAATTACTGTGCCCTTTTATATGGAAAATGTGATCAACTTCAGCTTGTCTGAGCTGCTTCATCCCTCTGCACCTGTGGCTATGGAGGGAACGGCTCATGCTGGAAATTCTGACTCTATCTAAATGGCAACTATTAATCTTAGGAACTGCATTAAAAAAATATCTCCTTTTTTTTATTAGTGCTATTAAGAGAAGCCTTACTCTTGACGACCTGCTAATCGCTTGTCATGTTAATTTCAATGTAAAGCATAAAACCCCATCTTGAGTTTTGATTCAAAAATCATGTGTTTTTAAAGACATAGGAATATAGCTGATGAATGAAATGTGATTGCTGAGGGTAAATATGGCTGGGGTAAATCCCTTCACTCCCTGCTCTCTTTCAATCATATTTAATTCCCACAAACAAAAAAAATGGTAATAAGATATCCTTATGCGTTTTTGCATTTCACAAATGGCCTTTGCAACTCGAGAGTTCAGGGTGAACTCGATGGAGGTGTTAGAATCATAGAATCATAGGATTGTCAGGGTTGGAAGGGACCTTAAAGCTCCCCTGGTTCCAAAACCCCGCCATGGGCAGGGACATCCCCACTAGATCAGGCTGCCCAGAGCCCCATCCAGCCTGGCCTGAAAAACTCCCAGGGATGGGGCTGCCACCCCCTCTCTGGGCACCCTGTGCCAGGGTCTCCCCACCCTCAGGGGGAAGAACTTCTTCCTCACATCCCACCTGAACCGACCCATCTCTGGCTTCAATCCATTCCCTCTAGTCCTGTCCCTGCCCGACACCCTCACAAGCCCCTCCCCAGCTTTCTTGTAGCCCCCTTGAGATACACAACTGTCAGGAGCATCAGCCGACTCTGCCTGGGTCCTGCCTCTTGCTGCAGTTCACACCAGGGTTTTGATTCTTCTGTGGCTTCAGGTTCAACAAGAATTTCTCCGGAGGAGGCCAGGAGGAGCAGCTCTGAAGGTGTGTCCTTTTAAAAAGGCCGTTTCAGCAGCTTCTTGTGGTACTTCTTGTGGTACTTCAAATAAATGGAAGGTAAAGAGACCAAAGTTCACAGTTCACACATACACAGGAAGAGAGAGAACAGGAACGGTTCCGAGTTCTGCAGCACGTGATCCCTGGCCTAAGACCCATGCTCAGACAAAACCTGGCCAAGCAAGGGGGTTGGAACTAGGTGATCTTCAAGCTCCCTCCCAACCTGGCAATTCTATCATTCTACGTCCACGAGCAGCGCTCACATCACTGCACCTTGTTTCACTTCCCGCTGCCCTGACGGCATCTGTGCAGCCCTCCCAGAGCCCTGCAAACACCCCCTGTTTGCCAGCACCAGAAATCCGCTTGCACGGAGGCGAGGTGGGGCACAAATGCTCCTTTTGCAAGAACAAGCTTTGGCTCTCCACCGATGCTGCCTGGGTGGCCCCGTAACCACCGGCTCTCATCATTAGCAACAATTGCTGGGTCCCAGATTTAGCCCTGTCACCACAAACCCTCTCTTTTGCTCAAGAGATCTCCAGCTTTAGCAAGTGGCAACTCCCTTAATTACACATTTCTAGCTCCTCCACCCCAGCTCCTGCACTTTGGGCTGGGGGAAGGGAAAAAGAGCAAAAAGAAGGAGTCAAAGGGGGGGAAGTTAAATATTGAAGTACCTGGGCGCAGGGAGCGCTGCAGTCCCTCTGACTGGCTCTAGCACAGCTCTATGCTCTGCAACAC